>NC_069502.1:152912640-153060140 GCF_027579735.1 Bombina bombina
GATATATGCATATTTTATTGTTAATTTTAAGTGGATCCACTTTTGTATCTTGTTTGTATATTTTAGCTATAAGTAGCTTATAAAATATTTTATATACCCCTATAGAATTTCAATATATTTTTTATTTAAATAATCTTGTCACTACTAGTGTCTTAGCCTTTTAGGAGGCGCTCTGTGTATTTATTTTTAGCACTACATTCACCTTTTTGGGGGCGCTGGTACCCACAATACTAGGAGCTACAGACACAAGGTTGAGCGCTGTCAGATTTTAACAGATTTTTATCATCCCCTTATCCAGCCATCTTACAGCAGCCATCCCTGGTAGTCACACATATACTATGTATTTATATAAAAAAAGGGACTTTATTGGTCTCTTTATCAATATTCTGCCAAATATAAAATTATCTAATATTAAGTCTTTTAATTTCAGCAGTTAGTCATATAAACTATCCCCGATTACCTTATAAGGAAGTGCCAGTCTCTGTAGTGTTTTTGGTTGAAGCTCTTCTTCCAGGGTGTGAGCACGTGCACTCGCATTTGGTTTTTACAACATCACAGGTTACATCACACAAAAAAACAGGATGGAGATCTCTTCCGTGCACGCTAGTCATGACCAATAAAGCTTTGTTTGTGCATGCGAGAAGGGCTGTGCGCACATGCATGCGCTTGCTAAATGCTTGTTCACAATTAGCATGGCAAAACAGCACATGCTGAGGTCCATCTTTAAGAAGTAAATAGATTTGTTTGCTGTTTACCATCAAATTGGTTGAATATTATTTTGCAACCATCTTGTGTGTGCTACACAGCAGCATTTTTTGGTGCATAATCTTTTTTTTTTTTTTTCTGCTTGGAAATTAATTTTAGCCACACGTGTTAGACTTGTGCAGCATTAAATAATTCATTTCAGACAAATCACTCAGAATGAATATACCGGTATTCGGTATGTATTAAACTAACCGAATGCTGAATATTTGTTAAAATTTACATTTGTTTTCATTATAGCAAATGTAAATGTTCCGTATTCTTGCCACCTTAATACTTACGTGCAGCGCGCTGGGGAGCCACACTTCATAGACTCCCAGGTCGCGCTAATGCTCCTATGAAAAAGAAGAGGATTAATGCGTCTTGACAACGCACTACAGGTAAGAAATAGACCTAATTTAATGAATAACAAATATATTAATGAATTATATTCATTAATTTTTAAATTAGTGCATTCGTTTGGATATTTGTTTTGTTAAAACAAAATGAATATCAGTGTTTTTGTTATGAATTGACATTTGTAATGAAATGAATGCACATCCCTAATAGGTGGTACCTCACTTTCTTAGTGAAATCAACAATTTTGATTTACCATACATAGGCTGTGCAAGTTTTATTTTATTTATATGTCTCTTGATAATTAAAATATTTATCCTTTGGGGGCGGAGCCATCATCTGAACTGAACAGACGCACATTTCAGGAGCTCCGGCAATAATTCTTATAAAAATTTAGTTTACCAACTACTTAGGCTTTTATTTTCAATAAATACAGAGAGTTTGGCAACCCAGGGACTATACTGGGTATGAGTTTTGGAGAATATCACTTTACGGTGGTAACCTCCTTGGGCAAGATGATTATCACTATTTGAAGTCCCTGAGAGCGGCCATTTCCCTGCCCACGTGGCGTCTAGCGAGATCAGTCAAATTGGCTACCTAACTTCCACTGATCCTGTGCCTTTTATGAGCACCATGACCTCTGCAGCCTACATCCTCAAAGAGCTGAACACCCTTTTGGAGGGCTACCAGGAGGCTTTCACGCAAGCGATAGAGACGGCTTTTCAATGTGAGAGGACAGAACCTGTGGAGCCTGTTCATTACCAAATTGATTCTATGGCAGTCTGCGCTAGAGGTATCGCTTGGGAACCTCAGTGTTCAACACTCACTTTGTCTGCAGAATGGGAGATAGAAGATACGGCACCCGAGAGTGCACCTAACTCAATTAAAGGAACAGTCTCTGAAATTACTCAGCAAGATATACAGGACCTATTTGCCCTGACCGCCGCTTCCGTAATAGCTGAGCCCATACCAGACAAGCAATGAGGAGACAAGAGTGGAAGGCAGTAAAAGAAATTAGGCCTCTAGATAATAGAAGTGGCATTCTGCTGAAGACAGGACCCGGAGACTGCACTAGTCCTATGGCTGCGGTATGTGCTGAGATAACTGGCCACACTATTCGGACCCCAAATGCACAGTGGCAGCTCATAACTATAACTAATGAGGAAACATGTATTCAACTTTATATTGCTTCTCTGGCTATGGATGATGTCTCTAAGACGACACAAGGGGACATAACAGCAACTGTTGCAGTGCAGGCAGACAGGATTGCAACTAACCATGTTACTAAGACACTCAGAGGTGGTATTGCAGAGAACTTCCGGTTTACTATAAGCCTCTTTCTAGCAGAACTGTCTCGCACTGGCATCGGGTAAAGTATTCTCCCTTTCCTTGTATCAAGTTGCTGCACTGTCTCCCACCTTGCTAATAGATCTCCCGGAGAGACTATATGTGACACTGGACATACAATCACTGTTGTGCAGACTTGACTCGCCGGACATTACCTACGTGCTGACAACGAGAGCAATGAGTGCAGCCTTTTGGGACATCTTTATAGTCTAGTCTGTGTTTATGTTTTCCTTGCTCACCCAGTTTGCTGCTGTGTGCTCTAAATAGTTATTTATTCGTGAATGCTTCAGCATTGCTCTCTTGTCCTATGCCGTCTGTTACAAGACCTATTACCTACCAGGATTTTAAAGATAGAATTTTACACCACCTAATAGTTATTGACCTGTTATACCATTAGTAACCAGCCGTTATGTATATCTGTTATCTGATATAATCTCTGGGCTGTATATGCCTCCTCCTCTAGTTCTATGTACGCATATTATTTAGTAGTGTATAACCCATGCTTTTTTTTTCAAACATCATTTTGGGAAGTACAAGTATTCACAATAATAACGTGCTTAATCAAATGTTTAGCATGCTTTGTTATAGTTAAGCTTAACGCAGTGCTCATATATTATATTATAGCCACAAATTTCAGGAAAATTACTATGAGGTGGGATAGACATGGCAGAAACCAAGCTTACTTTGGCATTGTTTCCCCTAGGAGATTTTGTTATAGCTATGATATAGAAATAGGGACCTGCCGCTTTAGATACATAGGACCTCAACCCCCCCACTATTCCTAAATGGTTAAACCTTCCCCAAACATGACATTGACAAGGTGGTTAGCTGCCAGCTTTTGTGTTTGAATTAGTATGTAGCACTATCTGTTTTGTTTCTAACATTTTGCGCAGCGAGGATAGACCTTTACTGATACAGGTTCATGGCTCAGATTGTTTGTTTTCCCCGCCAGATGCCTGGTACTCCCAATGTTGCTCACATTGTTCCTGTTCTTACTATATATTCAAGCTCTTAGTTCGCATACATATGTTTTCACTCCCTTTGTATATGATGTATGCCCTAATTCTGTACAAACCTGTTTTTGATGTTATGTTTTGCGTATGGTTGATTGAAAGCCCTCACTGTATCAGCTCTTTGGGCGCATAACTAATTGTCTAGTTGGCAAATGTAAAGCTGTATTATACCCGCCCCTGTATTGCGCTGATGCACCCTATCTGACTTGCATGTAGAGGCACCCAGATCATCTATAGCCAGATAGTCATAGGATCTCACTGTATCCCCCATTGATATTGTCTCTGACTTTGCTATGATAACTGGAGGTTACTATGTTATTCCCTATGACATGGATACCTAGTATACACTTCTCTAGGTGTTCTCCTGCTGATGGGTACAGGGCCCGTGCCCAGGCGGCAGGATGCATACCTATTTTTTTGTTTTTCTAACCTCGTATCTAAGTATTTAATATGTGCATTTATCTGTTGCTGTGGCCCTTAATATATATTGCGACACATAACTTTGCCCTGAAGCCTCCAACATGCTCCCTAGGCAGGCTGGACCTGCTTCTATCCTACAATTTAGGGCTTTCTCACTTATTACACCATAAATGATCCGCTTAAATACTCCTGCCATATTTGTACCTCTACCTAGGTTGATGCCCTTGTTTGATATATTTATGCTACAACTGCTACAATTTTTAAGCCAGTCTACTCAATTCACTCAGCACCTGTTGTCCAATATATGTGTTCGCCTACCCTCTTTTCTATTCGCAACAAACCTCTAAGGCCCCCCCCCCACCTCCATAAAGAACCTCCTTTTACAGGAGGGCTACCTACGCGGCTTATCTTTCCTATGCCGCATTTTCTTCATAGTTCTTTCTCAATAGCACCATATATCTTTACTCCATAATAACCCTTATTGTTTCGCACCTTAATTATCTTCTTTCACTCAGTTACAAAATTACTCTAATTAGACATATATCCAAAAGAGACTAGTATTATCATCCTATTTCCTCTAGACATTATTTTAGAAGACAGGAGCCTAGAGGTGGCTTATTTTATTAAGAGAGGAAAATACTATAAAGCAGAAAATGAGGTTTCAGTTTTACCTGTTACATATAAATATAGAGAGATTACTTTGGGTTTTCTCATGAACAGTTTTTACCTATATGTGACCCCAGAATAGTTTTGAATTCCAAAATATTGTCATGGTTTGAAAGAATGCTTCTGAATGTTTATGTAACATGTTTATTTGATGTTGTTTTGTCAATAACCTCAATAAAAAACTTATTTAAAAAAAAAAAAATATTTATCCTTTGATAATTAAATTATTTAATTATCAAGGAGAGCCTAAATAAATACCAATTGCTTTGAAACCTTTCACCGTCAAATAAATATAATTATTGGGAAATATAAGAAGCTCAATTATAAATAAATGTACACGTAAGATTACTTAACATACAGAGCTAACCGTGCCAAAATGCGCACATGATAAATTAATCTTTTGATTAATAGTGATAAGAGCATAAAAAAGGTTACGGACTTTGGGTGTAGCTTAGCTGACTTGTATTGCTAACATGCAAGTTTCAAATTCAGGTGAGATTTTATCATTTTGTTTGTGATAATTTTGTATCATAGATGAGAGTGAGATGCTGAAAACATTACAAGACATTCATAGTACTTGCATATAACTGATATGGTGTCTGACTTGTGCTGTAAAGATAAAAAAAAAAATATTGACTTTACAACTCTTTAATTAAAGAACTTACCTATCTAGCATAGATGAGTAAATCACAATCACTTTGGAATCTGTTGGTGCTCTACAAATAAATGATAATGATAATAATCACCAATCGACTGATAATTTAAGCAGGTCTGGTTAAGGGTTCATACAGGCTAGGTTAGAGAAATAGTGACCAAAATAAGCTAACTCGGGCATTCGAAAAATCCTTGTGGGCGATTTTATTTATATAATGATCCCCAAGGCAGAACATGCAGCGCTGCTCCACATCAGACTGTTCTCTTCAAACAGAGCTTTGCTCTGGCTGCATTGTGTAAGTTTTCCGTAACACAGTGCATCCACACCAAAGTGCTGTTTAAAGCGAACAGTCAAATGTGCAGAAGAGCTGCAAAGCAGCAGTGCATTGATTGTTGATTGTCAGATTTTTTGAAACCCACCCCCTAGCCTTTCCCAGTCTGCAAAGCTATTTTATCTGAATGTAAGACATTCTTATGAGCAATGGACCTTTTTTATTACTACATTTCTATGTTAGACCAAGAGAAAAGGAAACACATTTATTCAAAAGACATTTTACAATTAATTTCTTTTTTTGTCTGCAGCTAATTTGCAATCCAATTTTGAACTGCTTCAATATATGATACAACTTTAAAAATTGCTTTATTCTCCAGTTAATCAACACATTGCAACTGAACTAGTGTTTTAGTGTAACTGCCTAATTTAATTTAAAAAAAAAAAAAAAATAATCTGCAGAAAATGTTTTACAAAAAAAATCTCATCGCAGAAAGTGAAAACAAATTCTGTCTCTGGGATAATGATATAAAGGGACATTTGACACCTTTTGGTATGGAGCACTAAATAGCAGCTATTTTACGTTGTGTTTGTGGTGGGAGTGGCAAGAAGGCAACTGCTTTGGCAGCACATAGCAATATGGAAGTTAAAGGGATACTAACCCCCCTTTTTTATTTTACGATTCAGATAGAGCATGCAGTTTTAAGCAACTTTCTAATTTAATCCTATTATCAATTTTTTCTTCGTTCTCTTGGTAGCTTTATTTGAAAAGCAGAAATGTAAGCTTTGGAGCCAGCCTATTTTTGGTTCAGCACCTGGGTAGCTCTTGTTGATTGGTGTCTATACATAAGCCACTAATCAGCAAGCGCTACCCAGGTGCTGAAATAAAAATGGGCCGTATCCAAAGCTTAAGTTTCTGCTTTTCAAATAAAGATACCAAGAGAACGGATAAAAAAATAATAGGAGTAAATTAGAAAGTTGCTTAGAATTCAATGCTCTATCTGAATCATGAAATAAAAAATTTGAGTTTAGTGTCCCTTTGACAGTGTGGAAACATCTGCGAGGTGCCTGTGATTGAGATGGCTTTGGAGCTGGTGGACAAATTTCTCCTAAAGAATCCTTGAACTACTAATTAAGAGGTAGAAGATAATCGGCACAGGAAGTTGGAGTCATCGTGCGGCTCCAAGCCCTGGTCACTTGGAGGCCCTGATATCAGCAATACTTCTGTCAACACCTCTGTCCATATGATATTAACATCAATGGGTTGAAGCAGATATAACATCCCACACACTTAAAGTACCGGACCAGTCAACATAGTAGATTTGCATAATCAATAAATGCAAGATAAGAAGACAATGCAATAGCACTTAGTCTGAACTTCAAATGAGTAGTAGATTTTTTTCTGACAATTTTAAAAGTTATGTCTTTTTCCACTCCCCCTGTACCATGTGACAGCCATCAGCCAATCACAAATGCATACACGTACCATGTGACAGCCATCAGCCAATCACAAACGCATACACACTTATTCTTGCACAAGCTCAGTAGGAGCTGGTGACTCAAAAAGTTTAAATATAAAAAGACTGTGCACATTTTGTTAATGGGAGTAAATTGGAAAGTTGTTTAAAATGGCATCCTCTATCTGAATAATGACAGTTTTATTTTGATTGAGTGTCCCTTTAACCGCTATGTGTATTATCACGCTGGGGATCTACAGTAAGGAAGTGAGCTGAAGAGGCCCTCTTAGACACCGGAGGTCACGTACAGGCCATTTTAAATCCATGTGCATCCATTAAAAGAGGATCATATTTGACAGCACACCTTGAAGTTTGTAAATAAATATCTATGGCAAGTAAAGCTGGTGGAATTGCTGGGGAAAGAGAAGGTATGAAAAATTTTAATTTCACTAGTGGAGTATACGACCTTCATGGTAGGCGAATATGAAAATAAACGTTTTCTACTTCTCATTTAAAGCGATATACTTACAGTTCTTATTTATTAGAATTATTAACTGTATCTTGGTGCTGATAAATAGCTTTAAATTAAAAGCAAATTATTTCTTGAGAAAGTTGTGTGATGTAAGGAAGTCCTGTCAGATGAGGATGTTTGTAGGGTGAATACTTCTGTTTGAAATTTGGACTTTGAGTGTATTTTTGGTAATTTAACCTCCTTTTAGATGTCCAAGGCTAAGAAATGATCAGGTATTTATGAATAATAAAGCTTGCAGAAGAAGCAAGATTTTTAATCTCTGTAAAATTGAAAGTATCCATAGTTATTAACCACGAACTATGTCTCAGGAGACAGTTTTTTTGTGTTAACGATTGTCTCAAATAGAGATCTCTTGTGCTGATTGGCGTGTACTGGGAGTTAAAACATTTAAAAAGATTATAAACTGTTGTTAGATTGTGTAAAAAATACTCAATAGAAGTCAACAATGATATAAATGTTTAATCTATCGGACCCTAGGATTTGAACATAAAGGAATGGATTTTATGTGCTGGAGTTGCACTAGGCGTTGATAGGGGAAAATGGCAGCTGTTTTGTTAGAATGTTATCCTTTACAAGGCCACTAGATGGCAGCAGTATTTCCTGCCATATAGTGCTCTACACACCTACCTTGTTATCGCTCCAGCAAAGAATACCATTTGAACAAAACAAATTTGATAATAGAAGTAAATTGGAAACCATTTTACAATTGTATGCGCTGTCTGAGTCACAAAAACAAATGTTGAGTTTCGTATTCCTTTAATGTCCTTTAAATGTCTAAAGACACCATAATAGGAAAGTAATATTATGAATAATGAATTGTTCTGCTCCACAGAATATTTTAACACAATATGGGGCCGAATTATCAAGTTCCCTGTTTCCGCGCGAGCCTTCAGGTTCACAAGAACTGCTTGTGCAATGATAAATGCCGACAACGTATTCTGTCTGCATTTATCGATGCATTTATCGATGTGCGGCGGACATAATACGCTACATCGTATCATATCTGCTCGCACTTTCATAAATCGGCCCCTATACCTGTCTGATAGCAATAAAACTAATAGTAATTATATTATTTAATTCTGGACACCTCCAGATATATTTAACAAATAAAAAGATTATTTTAATAATTGCATAAAAAATATAAATTTTAGGAAAGAGCTCTTAAAAAAAGTATAAATTTGCAGTACTGTTAAAATCAGTTGTTTAACTGTTTGAATTCTGAGAATGGGTAATTTGAAGTAATTGATACTTGAGAGTATATTTCTTAGATCTAAATGTACCAGTTTTATTCAACTTTTTCACTTGTGCAAAATTTTTAATTTTGAATGTATGTATTATTAAAACCATCCAAAGTGGGAAACAGCTGCTGAACATTAATTCAGATTCAGTGAGTTCCTGTCCTTAAGCCAAACATGACAATTTACAGATGCATTTCTTAAGGGGAACATATTACAGTAGACTATCCAACTACTGTCCTGGAGGGCTGCAAACATAAAGATGTTCAGTTCTCTATGTACGCTTATTCAGAGAGATCCTTAAAGGTACCTAAAAGCAATGTTAAAAGGACGTTAAAAAATAAATAAAATATATCATGCTTATGAAAGAGCACTAATTAAACATGGTACAATTATTTTTTGCATGAAAAAAAGTTACGTTAGTGGAGGGCCCTGCAATGTGCCTGGAGCTTTCTTAGGGTTAAGGCTGGAGGGGAATGGGCTAGGAGAAGAGAGGTAAGTTGGCTGAGTATTGGCAACAATGTTGCAACTTTATTGAGGCTCTCCTTTATAACCTGCCCTCAGTGGTTACACTTCCTCTTCTTCTAGATTTCAAGCTGTCAAGTTTGTTTCAGAAGTTCTTTTCATCATGCAGCATTCCATTTCATTTTGTGGCTTATAACAAGCAGGGCAGGCCTTTGGGGTGTGCAAGCTGTGCGGCAGCACAGGGTGCCAGGTGGCGGTCACAGCTTGCTGTCCCCCAGAGCTCCTGTGTGCCACTGTCTTTCACAGCTCGATGTCCCCCAGGGCTCCAGTGCGCCGCGCCATTGTCTTTCGACGAAGATTATTCTGCGTCTGGAACAAGTGAAGGGCGCAGCGTGAATAATCTTCTGACACGCAGCTGCTAGTGAAGGAAGCGGGATTATCCCCGCCCCTTCACTACTCTACCAGCTGCCATGCATCGGAAGACAGTGGCGTGGGCGCACTGGAGCCCCGTGGAATAAATGAGGTTTAAAGGGGGAACGGAACGATTGAGGCTTAAAGGGGGGAGGGTGAATGGAGATTAAAGGAGGGGTTGAATGTGGATTAAAGGGGGGGGAGGGAATGAATGAGGCTAAAGGGAAGGAGATGGGGTTAAAGGGGAGAATGGATATGACGGGAGCAAAGGGGAAATGGAGATAGCAGGGGGAGGAAAGGGGGGATTGTCACAGATACCAGACAGCCAAGGCTACCCCCCACCACCCTACTACATGGCTTACTCCCTGTTATATTAGATTTGGTCATTTCATGGCTTACGGGATCTCCCAGATGCGTGCTATGTTTTATTTTGCTGTGTACACTTGGTCATGGAAGAGCTGATCTATGACGGGCAAAAACCCTCCTTGGCTGGCCGGGCTCCTGGAACTCCCGGTCCCGGTCAGTCGTCTCACAGCGGACACCCGCCTAACCCCTCTCAGGCTAGCCGGGCTCCTGAAACTCCAGGTCGGCCACAAAACATCAGGACACCCGCCAACTTTAACCCTGGTCGCTCCGGCGGCCCTTTGTCCCAGAGCTCCGCTCTTTTTGGGATTGGTAGCTCCTAGGGAGGACAAGAAGTGATGGAATTGCCGGAGGGGAGCTACTTTGGGAATTGGGAGTTTTGGACACCCCTACCTCTCAATCTTTACCGGGCTGTAACTCCAATCCCCAGTAACGAGTCACAGCACTTTTTGGACTGTGGCATCTGGGGAAAGCTGGAACGCTGCCAGCCAATGTGACGGATACCCCTGCTACCCCGGCTGGGTAGCTCCACTAAAGAAAGCTAATTGAGAGGGGTCAGGGAGGGATCAGGGGTGGGATGTGTCAGGTGGGAGGCTGATCTCTACACTAAAGCTAAAATTATCCCTACAAGCTACCTAATTAACCCCTTCACTGCTGGGCATAATAAAAGTGTGGTGCGCAGCGGCATTTAGCGGCCTTCTAATTACCAAAAAGCAATGCCAAATCCATATGTCTGCTATTTCTGAAGAGGATACCAAAGAAGCATTTACAACCATTTGTGTTATGATTGCACAAGCTTTTTGTAAATAATTTCAGTGAGAAACCTAAAATTGTGAAAAAGTTAACGTTTTCTTTAATTTGATCGCATTTGGCGGTGAAATGGTGGCATGAAATATACCAAAATGGGCCTAGATCAATACTTTGGGTTGTCTACTAAAAAAAAAATATATAGTTTTGATAGGTAAATATAAAAAAAAAGCTATATCTATGTTTAAATGTAGTGATGGCAAAAATGCTAAAAATGCTCTAGTCTTTTGGGGAAGTTTTAGTCTAAAATGCCTGGTCCTTAAGGGGTTAATATGCCCAAAACACATGGCATAGTGGGTTCCCTCCACAAAACACAAATGGCCTTTTTCCTCCTGCCATGGCTCCGCCCACAAAACACCAAGTCCCACTCACCTCCCTGTCTTGCTAAGCCTCTAGGAAATGTTGGCAGGTATACTTTAAAGGGACATTGCAGTCAAGTGTTTTTGTTTTTTCTGTTTCGTCTAAGAGAGGTCAAATTAAAATGTATTTTTCAAAAGCTCATGTTCATTTTATTTTCATTATTGCAGATTAATGTCCCTCTCTACTGGTAAAGCAGAGACAATTGTGCTTATCAGCCACTGAAGATTAGCAGGATGTACAAAACCAGTACTGAAGGGCTGTGCATGATGCAATTATCCGCGATATGAGGCTATGCAGTATCTAAATCGCATGAGGCTTAACATGTTACATCAGTCACACAAAACGCCCAGCAGCACTTTACATCAGTGTGGCAGTACATAAGGCTACCGCTGCCATTTTACTTACCTCTTGGTTTGTTGTTTCAGTCCTGAGAGGCACAGACAAGGAAGGTGGCGGACTGGTGGTGGGCTTTTTTTTTTTTTTACTATTCAGTCTGCAGTGCAAACAACTGCAAAGGAATCAAGCCGCTACAGTTAAATGCATTTTTTATGCAAAATGAAGGTTTCAAAATATTTTAATAAAATCGCAATCACAATATTTCATTACAAAATCATAATCCCCCCCCCCCCATATTGCACAGCCCTACAGAACTGCAATATTATTTGTTTTTAAATATATGGTAAATATTTTGAATATTTTAGAGTAAAGGTTTAGTTTCTGTTAAGCATTTTAGTTTCTTTAAAGTCATGGGTGCCACCATGTTTGGATCTAGGATATCTCCTGTCCTTATGTATCTCTTCTGCTGAGAACAAATGTACACAGACCTAAAACAGAGAAAAAAGAGTCTGCAAACACGGTGGTACAAAACTCAGTGGAAAAACTAATAATTTTCAAACTTATTGTATAGGGAAAACAAAATTAAAAAAAAGGCGGCTAATTACAATTTTTTTTTCAAATACACATAATTAAACATTTTATATTAAATCTTAAACTGTTTAAAGGGACAATGAACACTTTGATATGGTAATATAAAATGATAAATCGTATATATATAGAAAAAACTCTGCAATATACTAATTTATTTTGTTTCCTTTTCCTGTAATTCCATTCTGAAATTGTGAGCTTTTCAGTTCCTGTTAGAAATGGAAGTGCAGAACGCTGTTATATTCCGAGAAGCCATTGGCTGCACACTCTAGTGACCAATTTATAACTGTCCCTAATTAGCCACAGCAGAGAAGGTAAAACCTAAGTTACAACATGGCAGCTCCCATTGTTTTATAGACACTATTTGCCAGATTACAAGTGGAGCACAAAATATCGCTTATGCAATGTAAAGGCACTTTTCAGTGACATTTTTTTTTCTAACACCCCACATCCTCTAACTTTAACCCCTAAAAACTGCCTTGTGCAGTAATTTTTGGAAAAATTCATATTTTTTTTTTTTATTAAAGGAGCCGTACAGTTTATTTTGGGGGCGATTGGGGGAAATTTTTCATTTTCGGAGCGCTAATTGCTACCACGAACTCGCAGTAGCATTAACCAGCCTCTTGTAATAGCTGGTTATTTATTGTGCACCTGTAAGCGGGCAAATTTGCCAGTTATGGACGCACGATAAATTAGCGCTTCATGTGTACTCTAGCTCTAAAACTTTACACTTATTTTGTCAATATTCAAACAGCTAATAAAACTAAAAAAAATACATCTACATGTTTTCCTCAGACTCATCTTTTATTTCAATGCATCATTCTGTCTAGCATTTATTTAGTGTTTAATGTCCTAAATAGAGCATACATAATACATTATATACATGTATAAAAAAAATCTTTTTTCTTTATGAAAGCAATATTTATTTCACAAAAATGTTATTTCTTTATTAAAAAAAATAAAAAATTGCCAGAGCAAGTGACTTATTGACTTTAACTGAAAAAATGTTTTGTTATGTATTTAAAAAAAACTACAGTTAAACCTGACATTTTTTTTTTCATTTAAAAAGGTTAATTTTTTTTTAAAATACTATAGTCTAAAAGAAATGTATTTTACTACTCATCCCTAGCGACCAATCACTCACTAGCTTATAATGACAACTCTTTTATTGGTAGATGGAAAATGCCCCTGCTAGACTTAAAATAAAAACATTAAAAAAAACACTTTTAGGTACGAAAAAACTAAATTTGAGTTCATTGTCTTTTTTAAACTATGACAATCTAGGCCTAAATTTTCAACTCTTTTCCTTACGTAAGACTGAGCTTGATATCGCCTCTGAACCACCATGTTCCCTGCTGTGAGTAGCCAGAGAATTACTGCAAAGATACCACACCTCGTTAGTCTCTGTCTGCTTTACTAGCAGGGGGCATTGGCCTTTTGACTCCTTGAGCAGGAAAATGCACAAGCCTTTTCTGTGACCTGGAAACACACACCACTTTTTCTGGTCAATACATTATTCTGAGCAGCAAACCAATGTTATACAAAGTCTTATAATAGATACAATAATGATCATCAATACATTAGAACATTTTTACATATATATATATATATATATATATATATATATATATATATATATATATATATATATATATATATATATATATATATATATATAAAATTCAGATACACAGTGTTTATCAGGACAACGTACTCAGGCAACTGATAACAATTAGTTGGTTTTAAAGATGCTTCAGGAGTTCTATTCCAATGCCCCCCCCCCCCCCCCCCGCCTACTGGAAGTGGCCTATTTTTTAAATAGCATTTCTAAAGCAAAGGCCTTGTTAATTATTATTTTTTTGTGTATTTGCAGCAGTTTCAACAGGCAAAGCAGACATGTCAAATGACAAAATAAAACTAAAGGAGATATTTGTAAACAGTTTAATACAAAACCAGTAAAATGGATCGGTTAAAACACAAATGGCGGAGGGAAAAAACTTTACAGTACAATGTCCCTTTAAATATATAATATGTAGATGAATTGTTTATTGTATATACTATCTTGATACCTCTGTGTGTGGCTAGGTATTTATTGATCGTATTACAATTAAAAGTTTAGTTAAATTTTTTTTTTTCCTGCAAAATTCAACATTTAAATCTTTGTGAATCTTTTGCACTATCATACAACAGTTTCCCAAAATTGAAATTATTTTTGAATTTTATACCTAGCTCATATTAATACAAAATCATTTTTTTTACACATGGTTAAGAAGTCTGTTTATTATATTTATACATTTTGTTTTTAAGCAGCATAAATTATATATATTTTTATATATATATATTGGTTAGTAGCACGTTTAAACAACTTTCTAATTCTATCACCCCCTTTTCTTCATTCTTTTGGTATCATTTGTTGAAAAGCAAGGACATAAGCTCAGGAGCGTGCACGTGTCTTAAGCACTATATGGAAGCAGTTTTGAAAGTGTTATCCATTTGCACAAGCACTAGATGGCAGCACTATTTCCTGCTATGTAGTGCTCCAGGCACCAACCTAGGTATCTCTTCAACAAAGAATACTTTTGGAACAAAGCAAATTTGATATTAGAAGTAAAATTGTTTTTTTTTTTTTAAATTGTATACTCTGTCTGAGTCACAAAAGAAAAGATTTGTTCTTCATGTCGCTTTAAATCTAACAGATTTATGAAAGGTTGAATGCCCCAATCGGTTGGAGGATCATTCATGCTTCCTAGGCCCTGGACTGGACTGATTTGTTTGGGCAGATTGACAAACTGCTTGTTTGTGCGCGAGCAGGCGGCATTGCATGAACAGCCACTAGTACAATGATAAATAGGGGCAGCAAATGCTTGCTCGCAAGTTGCAATCCCAGGCGGAGAGGGGAACCTCTCTTTCTGTACAATGATAAATCTGCCGGTAGTGTCCCAGGTGTGTACTCATTTACACATAAGGGGCTAGATTTATCATTCCATTCGCTTCTCCTCTGAATTCTCTGCAGCTCGCCCTTAGAAAGGCTAAAATTTATAAAAAAATATATAGGTTGTATTGAATCCTGCTTTTCAGAAGGCGAGCTGGTGGCGAATAATAATACATTGCTCCATGCTAAATAAAAAGTGCCGAAACTTCTATAGAACATGTAATATTATTAAATTGATATTGTTGTCTTGGTGTAAAAAATCTTACCTGAACATGCTCAAGAAAAAAGCTAGTGAGCGATAAGTGGTTACACACATTTAATGCTGGTCATTGACTCACCAGATGTGTCCAGCTTGCTCCCAGTAGTGCATTGTTGCTCTACAGATAACCTTTTTGTACCTTATTGTAACATGTATTTTATATTACTTGTGTGTGCAATAAATGTTAAAGGGACAGTCAACACCAGAATTTTTGTTGTTTAAAAAGAAAGATAATTCCTTTATTACCCATTCCCCAGTTTTGCATATCCAACACAGTTATAATAACACACGTTTTACCTCTGTAATTATCTTGTATCTAAGCCTCTGCTGACTGCCCCCTTATTTCAGTTCTTTTGACAGACATGCAGTTTAGCCAATCAGTGCTCACTCCTAGGTCTCTTTACGTGCATGAGCTCAATGTTATCTATATGAAACATATGAACTAATGCCCTCTAGTGGTCAAAATGTATTCAGATTAGAGGCAGTCTTCAAGGTCTAAGAAATTAGCATATGACCCTCCTAGGTTTAGCTTTCAACTAAGAATACCAAGAGAACAAAGCAAAATTGGTGATAAAAGTAAATTGGGAAGTTGTTTAAAATTGCATGCCCTATTTAAATCATGAAAGGTTTTTTTGGACTTGACTGTCCCTTTAATTTAAAAATGTGTAACACATTCATGTGAGTAACAAAAATAAGACAATTTCATAATTCAGTATATATATATATATATATATATATATATATATATATATATATATATATATATATATATATATATATATATAAAAAAAAGTTTTTAAGTGAAATGCAACCATATGCAACCTCTTGATCCTACAACACAAGGTATCCTAAGCTGTAGCTTGATAAATGGTCTTCTTCAGAAAATAATACAGATTTTAATGCTGTTGCATTGGTCACAGTTGGGGGGCAGCAATTATGCTGTGTTGGCTAGTGCCCCCTGATGTCATTTTTTCAATATGACAATGTTTGAGACAACATGCTAAATATGGCTTTTCACAAAAAATTCTGAGAAACCGCTTGTACTGAAATATCTTCAATACCTGTTCTATTCTATTCAACACGTTCAACTAAAGTTTAGGATAATTTTTAAAAAGACATTAACCAGAAGGATTCTAGGGCTCTAGCATGTATTTGATAGACCAGCCATTAAACTTGTTCATGAAAAAAAAGTTAATTTAAGCTGTTTAAATGTTAAAGTGGAACTAACAAAAATGTTAGTGTAAAAACTCATTCAAAGAGACCTATTGCATTCCTTTGACAGTAGACACGAACAGGCCTCTACTCTCATGAAAACAAAATTAATTTTATTTAGGATGCAGTGTTCCTGATAAGTAGAATCTCTTGTATGTACATTTTGTATTATCATTATTCTTACATTTCTCATGATGGTTTTTTTTTAGCCTTGTTGCTATGTGAAGTGTATGAATCACTTGCCAGCCCTAGAATAAGTAGCTGAGGTAGATTGTCAGTAAACTGACTCAATACACTGGACATAACCCAGATACATGGCTATGATACAGCAAACATACCTGTATATTGAAGCTTGAAGGTCATGGAGGCAGAATATATGACCAATACCATACACTAAAGCAGAATTCATAGCAGAAATGTAAAAAAAGAACAGAGTCCAGCTCTAGACAGGGCCATACATTGAAAATCAGTGGAAATAGCTAAATTCAATATTAAAATACAGTTGAAATTTAAGCAGAGTCCTACACAGGAGAATAGCGTCAGTAGTAGAATTTGTAATACAAAAGAATAAAGCAACGGTTAGAAACACACAATTAATGAGAATAAGTAGCATACCCCAAATAAAGAAGTAAAAACAATTAATAGATGGGTTCCCAAGACACAAATATCAGAAAATGAAAAAGATAAATGAGGAGGAAATAATGATGCATCAAAATTGGCTTTAAACTGTGGCAAACACAGAAGAACAGCTATAGTGCAGAAAAAAAGGAAATAGTGCGAGAAGACGGGTGACAGTGTTTTGGTTATTTCAGATGAACATTAAAGGGACATGAAACCCACAATTTCTCTTTCATGATTCAGACAGAGCATATTATTTTAAAACACTTTAAAATGTGCTTCTATTATCTACATTGCTTCATTCTTTTGGTATCCTTATTTGAAAAGCGTATCGAGATAGGCTTATGAGCAGCAAAGCATTACTGGGCAGTAGCTGCTGATTTGTGGGTGCCCAAAAATGCCTCTTTTCATTGGTTCTCCAGATATCTTCAGATAGCTCCCAGTAGTGCATAGCTGCTCCTTCAAAAAAGAATACCATGAGAATGAAGCAAATTGGATAAAATAAGTAAATTTGAAAGTTTATTAAAAACACATGCTCTATTTGAATCATGATAAATAAGAAAAAACGTGTTGGATTTAAATGTCCCTTTAAGGGCTAGATTACAAGTGGAGAACAATTAATACTTTTGGGCTTGTTATCTTTTGCGCAACCAAGAGCAGAAAATAACTCACATTCTGTTATGTCAGGTGGATGAATAAAAATTTCAACCAAAGTGTCTTAACATGACCAAAATTGTTTTGGCGCTCCATATACTTTTACTGGATATCACAGAGAGAGCTATTTGCACAATCGAAAATACCACTGTAAAATGTAACACTTTTTAAGACCTGAAGTAAACCATAATTGTTAATATAGCACAGAACTAAATGAAGAACAACTTGCGCATTATTGACTTTACACTCGAGAGATATCGGACAAGATTTTACTGTGTGCCTCTTAGAAGTCTATAATGTGAGGGCTATCTGAGATGCAGATGTTAGCGGGCCCTAGACTATCTAGAGAAATAAAATGAATTTGTACTTATGACAGCAAAAACAGAAGCGCTATTGATTGTGGCCAAGTAATGTTAATGCACAATAGCACTAATATTTTTGTGTCCATTTCTAATCTAGGCGTAAATGCCTACCTCATACTTCTTATTTAAAGATCCAAGAATAATATAAGTTTTGTTCAAGATATGTTAGAAAACCTGAACCAAAGCAAAAAGTATACTCTCAATAAAAAAATGATAAAGCTATAACCAAACCATACTACCAGTTTAGGAATTGTTGCAGTTGTTATTTATTATTATTTTATAATACCTATATGTATTGAAAATCATATTGAATAAGGATTTAGGAATTTATATTATCTATCATATACACCTTCAGATTTTTTTTATTTATTTATGACAATGTAAATTGTCATATTGGCAACTGCCTTCTAGAGGTTTTCTCTATTTACCTACTACTCTTTATGCAGCAAAAAAAAAAATGTGGTGATTTGTAGGTCACACACAGAACATGCTTTAAGACCCTAAGGCAACAGACATTTCCGTTTATTTATTTGTGTATTTGGTTATTTTTTGGTTTATTTATTTACTATCAAGTTAGACAAACTACTGGGAAAACCATGAATGATTAGTTTAAGTGCAGAATTTGTGCTAGACCAATTTAATGTGCTTTTTGTCATTATCAACAATGAATTAATACATTTTCCATTTATACTCTTCTGAAAAGGTCTGTAAAATCCATTTGAAAACCCAATGGAAAAGCCTTCAAAACAACTTGCTCTTATAGTTTAGTTTTTTTTTAAATTGTATTTTTTTGGTTTTACTAATTTAAACTGCTGTACTTCTAACGGATTAGAATGGCCTAGAAAAAGAAGAAAAAAATATCATCCAAGTTGCCATCAAGATGTTCACTTGTGAGTTCAAGGACTGGATCATGGACCATCAAGACTTTTTAAATAAATAATAATGTATAACTATTTAGGAACATTATTAAATTTAGTTGTATAAAATCAGATTTCCTTCCTAAGCTAGGGAGAGTCCACGGCTTCATTACTTACTTGGGAAATACAACACCTGGCCACCAGGAGGAGGAAAAGACACCCCAGCCAAAGGCTTAAATATCCCTCCGACTTCCTGATTACCCCAGTCATTCTTTGCCTTTCGTCACAGTAGGAGGTGTCAGAGAAGTGTCCGAAGATTCATAGAGTCCTCAAAAAACGGTATCTGCCTTTCAAGATAGGACTGGAGTTTTAAGTAGTCATGTCAATCTCTGAGTGAGAGTATTGATGAAAGTTAGAGTCTGGAGATGCAGGGAAAGTTTTTCTACGAAACCATCCAGACTACTGCTAACAGCTCCTAAGCAATCAGTGTTGATGAGTTTCACTGCCTGCTTTCTCTCACTCAAGTCCATGTCAAGAGCACTGTTATAAGACTGTCACACTTGAGAGGCTGTGTTCTTTTCCACAGCATGGATCCTGGAGGTAAGATTGTTTCAATTTTTACACATAAAACGCTATAACAGGGTCACAGTGTGGCTCCTTTATACCTTTATAGGATTCACTCCATGTGACTGGGTGGGGTCTATGTTTATTTCCTCCATTCCGATTGAGACTTGAACCTGAGGAGAGTGTTTCCTCTGTTAACTGTATGGGTCTAGGAGGTGGTGAGTACCCCAGCCATTGGGAGTATAAAGGTGCAGTTTTCTATAATAAAACAAAAACATTTTTTTTTTATTTGTGTCCTTCTGTGGGTATAACCTGAGCTATCGAGGACTCTGACATGTTAGAAGGCACTCCTACTGTACTAAATCATACCTGTTTATATTGTGAGGAGGCCATGGTTTTCCCGCCCACTCAATTATGTTCCACATGCCTTAACACCATTATAAAGTCTAAGAAGGGTGACAAGCCTGCTAAGGCTCTTAGTCCCTCTGAGCCGTCTACCTTTCATTCTGTGAGATTACTACACTTGCTACATTATCCACTCCACATACAGTTCCCCGTAGCACATCTAATCCTCCATCCGGAGGGGGCCTTCTTCCTGCGGACTTTGCCGCGCAGTTACGGTGGTGTCTGGGGCCCTCAGTGCATTACCTCCCTCTAACAAATGCAAGAGAAAGGTTAAACATAGCTCTCCTGACCCGGAGTAATCTAAATATTTATCGGATTTAGCTATTATGTCCCAGTTATCCGATGATGAGTTAACCTCTGTAGCTTCAGAGTCTGAGTCCTTAGCGTCCAAGCCTCCTTCTGCAGAGGAACCATCCTTTAGATTTAAAATTGAGAACTTGCGTTTTTTATTAACAAAGGTTCTGTCTACGTTAAAGGTTCCAGAGGCCAGGCTTCCTGAAGAACCTATGATACCTAAATTAGACAGAGTTTACGAAATTAGGAAAGTTCCTTTGACTTTTCCTGTGCTGGCTAAGATGGCGAACATTATTAAGAACAAATGGGAAAGAATTGGTTCTTGCTTTTCCCCCTCGTCTACTTTTAAAAAGTTGTTCCTGATCCCGGACTTTCAACTGTATTTGTGGGGCTCCATTCCTAAGGTGGATGGTGCTATCTCTACACTTGCTAAACGTACTACTATACCTCTTGAGGATAGTTCTTCGTTCTGAGAGTCGATGGATAAGAAAATGGAAACCTTTCTGAGAAAGATGTTTCAACATACAGGATTTTTGTTTCAACCGGCGGCTACAGTTGCCACGGTTGCCGGAGCGGCTACCTACTGGTGCAACTCATTGAGGTGGAGTCTCCCCTCGAGGATATTCAAGACAGAATTAAAGCTCTGAGAATTGCCAATTCTTTTATCTGTGATGCGAACATGCAAATTATTCGCCTAAATGCAAAGGCCTCTGGCCTTGCGGGCCTAACCCGCCGGGCGCTCTGGTTGAAGTCTTTGTCTGCCGATATGACTTCTAAGTCTAGACTTTTTTCTCTTCCCTTCAAGGGTTAAGATTTTATGTGGTCCAGGCCTGGACTCCATTATTTCTTCGGTTACTGGAGGCAAGGGTGCTTTTCTACCGCAAGATAAGAACAAGTCGAAGGGATTCCTTCTCTCGAATCTGTCTACCAGACCAGAAAAGAGGGATGCCTTTCTAGGGTGCATTCGGGACCTATCCTCTTTAAGAGTTGTTGCTATTCTGGACCTAAAGTGCTTTAACAAATTTCTCAGTGTCCCTTCAAGATGGAGACGATAAGGCCTCCAATCCACAGTGAACACTTTCAGTTCCTGAGGTTTGCATTCCTGGACCAGCACTTCCAGTTCATTGCCCTTCCGTTTGGCCTAGCTACTTCTCCAAGAATCTTTACAAAGGTTCTGGCGGCTCTTCTAGCCGTTGCCAGAACTCAGGGTATTGCAGTAGCCCCATACTTGGACGATATTCTGGTGCAAGCACCATCCTTTCGTCTTGCAGAAGAATTCTCGTAGTCCCTTCTAAGTCTTCTTCGATCACATGGATGGAAGATAAACTTGGAAAAGAGTTCTCTTATCCCAAGTACCAGGATGGAATTCCTGGGTACTATAATAGACTCCATATCCATGAGGATATTTCTAACAGACCAGAGACGTTGCAAGCTAACTTCGGCATGTCTTGCCCTCTGGACCTCCTTGAGTCCCTCTGTGGCTCAGTATATAGAGGTGATTGGTCTCATGGTGTCCTGCATGGACATCATTCCTTTTGCCAGGTTCTGTCTCAGACCTTTACAACTGTGCATGCTGAGGCAGTCATTCAGATCTGTCTCAACAGATTGTATTAGACAGCCGGTCGAGAGAATCACTCTTTTGGTGGCTCTGTCCAGATCATTGTCAGGTTTTTTTCCCTGTTGTTTGCCATGTGCTGCTGGCAGCCATTTTACTCACCTCTCTTCCTGACTATGGTGCATTGTGAGGGATGATGCTCATTTCCTACACTTCCTTTTATGGCCAGACTGGTGTGCATCATCCATGTGAGACAGGATGCAGTCTCAGAATTGTGATGTCATCACTTATTATTTAAAGGGCCTCTGTTCAGTATGCTTTGCCTTTGCATTGTCTCAGATCTGTTTGTGAGATTTCCTGTGTATTACCTGACTGCCTGACGTCCTTCCTGGTTCCTGATCCCTGGCTTGTTCCTGACTCTGCTGTTTTCCTTGTTCCTGATTCCGGCTTGTCTGACTATTCGCTTTGGCTCCTGACTCGGCTCGTCTGACTACCAGCTCTGGTTTTGACTCCTGGCTTGTTATTTGACTTGTGGACTTTTTATTATTTTTTGCTATGAATAAAGGTGTGATTATTTTTTGCATTTCTCGTCTCAGTCTGATTCCTGGCACCCTGACATTACGCAAAGGCCATGAATCCTGATGGTGCTAATAATCCACCTTTACCTGCCATCATTTCCAGGATGGATGAACAGGATCACCGCTTGGATCAATTTGCACTAGCCCTGCAAACCTTGCTGACTCGCACTGCACATTTGGACCAAAGTGTCCCGCAAGTTATGGCTGCTCCTGTCCCTTCAAGATGGAGATGATAAGGCCTTCATGTTCCAATCCACAGTGAACACTTTCAGTTCCTGAGGTTTGCATTCCTGGACCAGCACTTCCAGTTCATTGCCCTTCCGTTTGGCCTAGCTACTTCTCCAAGAATCTTTACAAAGGTTCTGGCGGCTCTTCTAGCCGTTGCCAGAACTCAGGGTATTGCAGTAGCCCCATACTTGGACGATATTCTGGTGCAAGCACCATCCTTTCGTCTTGCAGAAGAATTCTCGTAGTCCCTTCTAAGTCTTCTTCGATCACATGGATGGAAGATAAACTTGGAAAAGAGTTCTGTTATCCCAAGTACTAGGATGGAATTCCTGGGTACTATAATAGACTCCATATCCTTGAGGATATTTCTAACAGACCAGAGAAGTTGCAATCTAAGTTCGGCATGTCTTGCCCTCCGGACCTTCTTGAGTCCCTGTGGGGATTGGTCTCATGGTGTCCTGCATGGACATCATTCCTTTTGCCAGGTTCTGTCTCAGACCTTTACAACTGTGCATGCTGATGCAGTCATTCAGATCTGTCTCAACAGATTGTATTAGACAGCCGGTCGAGAGAATCGCTATTTTGGTGGCTCTGTCCAGATCATTGTCAGGTTTTTTTCCCTGTTGTTTGCCATGTGCTGCTGGCAGCCATTTTACTCACCTCTCTTCCTGACTATGGTGCATTGTGAGGGATGATGCTCATTTCCTACACTTCCTTTTATGGCCAGACTGGTGTGCATCATCCATGTGAGACAGGATGCAGTCTCAGAATTGTGATGTCATCACTTATTATTTAAAGGGCCTCTGTTCAGTATGCTTTGCCTTTGCATTGTCTCAGACCTGTTTGTGAGATTTCCTGTGTATTGCCTGATGTCCTTCCTGGTTCCTGATCCCTGGCTTGTTCCTGACTCTGCTGTTTTCCTTGTTCCTGATTCCGTCTTGTCTGACTATTCGCCTTTGGCTCCTGACTCGGCTCGTCTGACTACAGCTCTGGTTTTGCACTCCCTGGCTTGTTATTTGACCCTTGTGGACTTTTTATTATTTTTTGCTATGAAAACGGTAAGGTGTGATTATTTTTTGCATTTTCGTCTCAGTCTGATTCCCTGGCAACCCTGACATTACGCAAAGGCCATGAATCCTGATGGTGCTAATACATCCACCCTTTACCTGCCATCATTTCCAGGATGGATGAACAGGATCACCGCTTGGACTCAATTTTGCACTAGCCCTGCAAACCTTGCTGACTCGCACTGCACATTTGGACCAAAGTGTCCCGCAAGTTATGGCTGCTCCTGTTTCCGCTGCTGTACCTATGCCTACCAGGAGCATGTCCAGTTCTGCACCTCTACCTCAGCAATATGGAGGCGATCCTATTCAGTGCAGAGGGTTTTTGAACCAGGTGGGCATTTACTTTGAGATGTTACTAAGGCGTTTCCGTCTGACAGCGCTAAGGTGGGATTTCTCATCTCGTTACCTCCTCTGACACAGCTCTAGCCCTGGGCCTAATCCCTTGTGGGAGACTAATAAACCTGTGATTTCAAATTATCCTGAATTTGTGGCCTCCTTTCGAAGGGTATTTGATATTCCGGCTCTCTCTCCTATGCTGCTAAACGACTCATGTCCCATTCAGCAAGGTACAAGATCTGTTGCTCAGTATATGCTATTGAGTTATGTATGCTTGCCGCAGAGGTAGGTTGGAACAATGAAGCCCTTGTTGCCGCCTTCTTTCATGGGCTCTCTGATGCGAATTAAAAGATGAAGTTGCTGCCAGAGATTTACCAGAGGATCTTGACGGCATTGGTGTCTTTTTTTATCCTAATTGACATCAGACTCAGAGAGAGGCCCTCTTTCAAGGAGCGCTTGTGGAAGCCTCCTGTTCCGTTGTCTCCTATGTGTTCGTTCCCACTCATACCTCCCTCTCCTCCCATGCCTCCTGGTCCCGAGTTACCAGGTACTGCTAAGCCAATGCAGTTGGGATTCATGCATCTCTCCGCGGCGGAGAGGGCCTTTAGGTGGAGGGAGGGGCTCTGCCTCTATTATGGGTTACAGGGCCACCTTTTGAAGTCTTGTCCTACACGGCCGGGAAACGCTCACACGTAAGGTCCTGTCGGGGGCAGACCTTGGGTGGTTTATCCTCGTCCCCGGAACCGCTTAAGGAGAAACCTTTTGTCACGGTTGTCCTTTCCTGGGTGGACTCCCCTCCTTAGTCACTCAGGCCTCTTGTCTGACTCCGGTGCTGCGGGCTATTTCAATGACAGTGCTTTTATATCAAAGCACTCCATTCTGTTTTGCCTCGGTCCATCCTGCCTTGCTGTTGAGGCCATTGATGGAGGCCCCTTCAGCCGCACCACTTTTGGGGCTCTCCATTTTGAAACCCTCCCAGTTCACAGGTGATAAAACTCTCCGCATTTTCCGGTTGTTCTGGGTTATCCCTGGCTACAAAAGCATAATCCCCAGTCTTGACTGGCGCAGGTCCGAAATTTTGTCGTGGTCCCGCAATGTATTTCCCACTTGTCTTCGGAAACCAGTTAAAGTCTTGTGCACTTCTTCGGTGTCTCAAATTGCCCAGAGGAGTACCGAGAGTTCCTAGACATGTTTGACAAGGTGCATGCCGGTACGTTGCCCTCCTCACCGGTTTTACGATTGTGCCATAGACCCTCCATCCTCGGGGCGGGTGTCACCCTCTGTCTGTTGCAGAGAATTGTGCTATGGAGGAGTATGTTGCCGATGCTCTGTCGCGGGGAATCATCCGCAAATCCTGCTCTCCTGCAGGGGCTGGCTTCTTCTTTATGAAGAAAAAGGGTGGCGAGTTAAGACCATATATCGATTATAGGGGTCTTAATCGTCTTACCATTAAGAATGCTTACCCTTTTCCGCTCATTACGGAACTCTTTGACCGCCTCAAGGGAGCTACGATCTTTACTAAACTTGATTTGAAAGGAGTGTACAATCTCGTTAGGATTAAGGAGGGTCACGAATGGAAAACAGCATTTAACACAGGAGCGGGCATTATGAGTATCTTGTAATGCCCTTTGGCCTATGTAATGCTCCTGCTGTTTTTCAGGAATTTATTAATGATGTCCTACGAGATATGTTGCAACAGTGTGTTGTGGTGTACTTAGACGACATCCTCATATACTCACCCACACTTGAGGCTCATCGTTCTGATGTTACACAGGTTCTTCAGAGACTACGTGAGAACGGCCTGTTTTGTAAACTCGAGAAATGTGAGTTCCATCAGACTCAAGTAACCTTCCTAGGTTATGTTATCTCCGTTGCAGGTTCTTCATGTATCCTGACAAGTTATCTGCAGTTCTGCAGTGGCCTCGCCCAGTTGGTCTTCAGTCTATTCAACGTTTTTTGGGGTTCACCAATTACTATAGAAAGTTTATTCCTTGGTCAAACCTATCACAGACATGACCCGTAAAGAGAATGAGCCACTCCATTGGTCACCTACTGCCATTAAGGCCTTTGATAGTCTTAAGACTGCCTTTGCTGCCGCCCCAGTTCTGGCTCATGCTAACCCTGTCCTGCCTTTCGTTCTTGAGGTCGATGCGTCTGAGACTGGAGTAGGTGCCCTCTTGTCTCAACGTCCTACGAAAGTTAAAATGGGGAGAGAGTAAGCGCTAAAAAGCTTAAAAGGCTAGTAAAAGGCTAGCCAGTGATGAGGAGTTAGGACATGTACATTCAATAATATAAACAACCTAAGTGAGTGATTGAGTGCACACAATAGCTTTCAACAAAGAAAAATAGCATTCACAAAAAATAGTGTTCACAAAAATTGGCGTACATAAAAAATGTTCAAATGTTCAACCGGTTATATGTAAGTGAATCCAGTAGTGTTTCCTCCAAAGTGACGTGTAGAAATATAACGTGAAGTCAATAATAGTAGTATATTATTGAATGTACATGTCCTAACTCCTCATCACTGGCTCACTAAGTCAGCGTCACATGCTATACTCCATTGGATATTTTTAGATATTTTTAGATTTGTTTATTATATAATATATATTTTTTTTTGTTAAGTCAGACATGGATCCATGCGTCTGATTGCCATTTGTAAATTTTTATATGTATTAAAATGTACCTTTTACTAGCCTTTTAAGCTTTTTAGCGCTTACTCTCTCCCCATTTTAACTTTTGTATTGTTAGCCTACTAGGAGGCTATATAGTTAGTAAGCTTAAGGCCCTGGGTGTAGCGCTCGGTCCACTTCTCCTGTTCTCAACGTCCTACGCCCGACGGTTCCTTGCATCCGTGTGGTTTCTTCTCTAAGAAATTGTCTCCAGCGGAGTGCAATTATGAAATTGGCGACAGGGAATTACTGGCCATAATTTTGGCACTCAAGGAATGGAGGCATCTTCTCGAGGGTACTAGCGTGCCAGTGCTCATTCTTACTGACCACAAGAATTTAACTTATCTATCTGAAGCAAAGCATTTGTCGCCCAGACAGGCCAGATGGGCGCTACTTTTGTTTTGGTTTAATTATGTGGTCTCCTACCTGCCTGGTAGTAAGAATGTTAGGGCTGATGCCCTCTCTCAACAATTTTCGCCTCTGTCCAAGGAGGAGTCTGTACCTACTCCTGTTATACCTCCTGACCATATTTTGGCTACCATACGTACTAATTTGACTTCTCCCTTGGGGGAGGAGATCCTGGCTGCACAAACCAATGCACCTCCTGAGAAACCTAGTGGTAAGTGTTTTGTTCCTGAGAATCTTCAAACTAAACTTTTGCACACTTACCACTATCCTAAAGCCGCAGGTCACCCAGGCAAGAACCAAATGATTTGGTCTGTCACTCGACAATTCTGGTGGCCAGGTCTTCGTTCTGATATTGCTGCGTATGTTGCCTCCTGCTCAGTTTGTGCACAGAATAAAACTACTCAAGGTCTTCCTGTGGGTCTTCTTCAACCTATTGCTAATGGTGAGCGTCCTTGGACACATCTTTCCATGGACTTCATTGTCGAGCTCCCTGTTTCCAATGGCAATACTGTTATCCTTATGGTAGTTGACCGTTTTTCTAAAATGTCACATTGCATTCCCTTGATGAAGCTGCCTACCTTCAGGAGCTTGGTACGATTTTGTCCGGGAGGTCTTCCGTTTACATGGGTTACCCAAGGAGATAGTGTCGGACTGGGGTAGCCAGTTTGTCTCCAGATTTTGGCGTTCCTTTTGTGCTCAAATGGGGATCCAGCTTTCCTTCTCTTCGGCATATCACCCTCAATCCAATGGGCTGCGGAACGGTCTAATCAAGCTCTGGGACAGTTCCTCCGTTGCTATGTCTCAGATCACCACAATAATTGGTCTGAACTGTTACCTTGGGCAGAGTTTGAACGTAATAGTGCTATTAATGCTTCCTCCAAGTTATCCCCGTTCATGGCGAATTATGGGTTTCAACCATCCTTGTTGCCCAATTCATTCATGTCTCAGGGCTTTGAAGGAGCATCTCCGGCAACTCCATTCCACGTGGTGCAGATTCAGAATTGCCTTCATCGTTCTATGCAGCGCCAAAAGTTCCAGGATGATCGTAGGCGTCTGCCCGCACCTTCCTACCAGGTTGGTGAGAGAGTTTGGCTGTCCTCCCGCAACTTGAACCTTCATGTGCCTTCCAATAAATTGACTCCCGTTATGTTGGTCCTTTTCGAATACTCTGACGGGTTAATCCTGTGGTCTACACTCTTGACCTTCCTCCTGCTATGCGCATCTCCAATGTTTTTCATGTCTCCCTCTTGAAACCATTGGTTTGTAATCAGTTTACCACTGTGTTGCCTCATCCCCATCCGATCTTTGTTGACAACCATGAGGAGTATGAGGTCAGCAGCATTATTGACTCTCGTATGTCCAGGGTCGTGTACAGTATTTGGTTCACTGGAGGGGCTACGGTCCGGAGGAGCGTTCTTGGGTTCCCTCCTCTGATGTTCATGCTCCCCCTCCTCCATGCCTTCCATGCCCGTTTCCCCAATAAGCCTTTTGTCCTCCCGCGGGGGAGGGATCATTGAGGGGAGGTACTGTCAGGTTTTTTCCCTGTTGTTTGCCATGTGCTGCTGGCAGCCATTTTACTCACCTCTCTTCCTGACTATGGTGCATTGTGGGGGATGCTGCTCATTTCCTACACTTCCTTTTATGGCCAGACTGGTGTGCATCATCCATGTGAGACAGGATGCAGTCTCAGAATTGTGATGTCATCCCTTATTATTTAAAGGGCCTCTGTTCAGTATGTTTTGCCTTTGCGTTTTTTCAGACCTGTTTGTGAGAGTTCCTGTGTATTACCTGGCTACCTGACGTCCTTCCTGGTTCCTGATCCCTGGCTTGTTCTTGACTCTGCTGTTTTCCTTGTTCCTGATTCCGGCTCGTCTGATTATTCGCTTTGGATCCTGACTCGGCTCCTCTGACTACCAGCTCTGGTTTTGACTCCTGGCTTGTTATTTGACTTGTGGACTTTTTATTATTTTTTGCTATGAATAAAGGTGTGATTATTTTTGCACTTCTCGTCTCAGTCTGATTCCTGGCACCCTGACAATCATCTGTCCAGAGGGACATGCTTCTTAAGACCATCCTGGGAGATTGTGACTAAGGATGCAAGCCTATCCGAATGGGGAGCTGTTTGGGGTGCCAGGTAGACACAGGGGTTGTGAACTAAAAGTTTGGAATTACGGGCAATCCAAAAGGCCTTGAAGGCTTGGCCACTTTTGGGTTCATCCCAGTTTATCAGATTCCAATCAGACAATATAACCTTGGTGGCTTACATCAACCATCAGGGGGGGGGCGAGAAGTTTCTTGGGGATAAAGGAAGTATCTCAGATTCTGGAGTGGGCGGAGGTCCACAGCTGTTCGCTGTCAGTGATCCACATTCCGGGTGTGGACAACTGGGAGGCGGATTTTCTCAGCAGGCAATCCTTCCATCCAGGGGAATGGTCTCTCCATCCCAAGGTGTTTGCAGAGATATGCAGCAAGTGGGGGATGCCGGAGATAGATCTCATGGCGTCCCGTCCCAATACCAAGCTTCCCAGGTACTGGTCGAGGGATTCCCAAGCGAATCTAATAGATGCACTAGCAGTGCCCTGGAGGTTCAAACTCATATTTTTTTCCTCCATTACCGTTTCTTCCTCGAGTGGTGGCCCGCATCAAGCAGGAGCGGGTATCAGTAATCCTGATTGCTCCATCTGGACTGTGAAGGACGTGGTTCGCGGATCTAGTGGGGATGTCCTCATCTCCTTCGCAGAAGTTACCTTGTCGCAGAGACTTGCTGATACAAGGTCTATTTGTTCATCAAAATCTAGATTCTTTGAGGCTAACTGTGTGGAGATTGAACGTTTAGTCTTAGCTAAGAGAGGTTTCTCTGAGAGTGTCCTTGATGCTCTTATTCAAGCTCGTAAACCATATCTTCCACAAGGTGTGGAGGACCTAAATATTATGGTGGGAAGAGCGTGTTTTTTCCTGGCACAGAGTTAAGGTTGCCAGGATCTTATCTTTTCTCCAGGATGGGCTGGAGAAGGGCATTTCTGCTAGTTCCCTGTCGGTTTTATTGCACAAGAGACTGGCTGAGCTTCCAGACGTGCAGTCCTTTGTTAAGGCTCTGATTAGGATCAGACCTGTTTTTAGATCTGGGGCTCCTCCTTGGAGCCTAAATCTTGTTCTTCGGGTTTTGCAACAGGTTTCGTTTGAGCCTCTGTATTCCGTTGACATTAAATTGTTATCTTGGAAGGTTCTCTTTTTATTGACTATTTCCTCTGCACGCAGAGTTTCTGAGATCTCTGCTTTGCAATGTGAGCCCCATTATCTGATTTTTCATGCAGATAAGGTAGTTTTACGTACTAAATTAGGTTTTTCTTCCTAAGTTTGTGTCAGATCCCAACATCAATCAGGAGATTGTATTTCCTTGCTTGTGTTCTTATTCTTCTTCATCGAAGGAACGCTTACTTCACAATTTAGATGTGGTTCGCGTCTGACGATCTATCTTCAGGCTACTAAGGAGTTTAGACAGTCTTCACTCTTTGTTTGTTGTCCTATTCGGGGATGCGTATAAGGGGCAGAAGGCTACTTGACTTCACTATCTTTTTGGTTTAAGGAGTGTCATCCGCTTAGCTTACGAGACAGCGGGACACCCGTCCTCCTGAGAAGATAACGGCCTCATTCCACTAGAGCAGTGGGTTCTCTTGGGCCCTTTAAGAACGAGGCCTCTATGGATTAGATTTGTAAGGCAGCTACCTGGCACTCCTTATGTACTTTTCAAAATTTTACAAGTTCTTTCCTTCCGGACTGGGGTATTGAGGAAGTGGGAGTGATATTTAAGCCTTTGGCTGGGATGTCTTTGCCTCCTCCTGGTGGCCAGGTGGTGTATTTCCCAACAGTAAGGAATGAAGCCATGGACTCTCCCTATCTGGAAGGAAAGGAATTTATCTGGTAAGCATAAGTTATGTTTTTAGCAAATCTTTTTATTTTTCTAAATTATTTGCAAATTGGTCAGCTTTAATAATTTTTTTTTGAATGATCAATATAATTATGTGTATCTGACCACTCCTCCTTGCTGTCATACTAAACCACAAAATCACACCATGCTTCAAATAATTTAAGTGTTGTTATGAATTTCCTGTTTCTAACAAGCTTTCTTTCATTCCTTTAATATCTCTATGTTTTCCTTGATGTTCCAGTTGTTTCCAATGTCCTCTTTATTACACCATGCTTCAGGTTTGGGGTTATGAAAAAGGAGAGCAGGGAACTATCTATGGGCTTTGCCCATATTCCATTAGCACAACAAAATGAAAGACCAGTACAGGGTGAATATGCAATATGGTATTCACAGCCTTTTTTTGTATCAATGCTATGACCAGGAAAAGGATGTGAAAAAAGGGTGATTGGACACTATGGCATTCATTATGTAAATTCTTCTCTGCCAGACATTAATTATTTCTTCCACTGATTTTGAATTATGAATGGGCCTGATTATTGTGTTAGAATTTCAGAACTAAAGTGCTTTAGTGCCACATACTGCATACAGCTAAACAAATTGCTGCTATTGGTTAGTTTGAATGGTATTATAGAAATCTGCATAATTATCTTGTCAAAGCTGAAAACAACAGAGCTATAATCCAGCTTCAATAAAATCATGATTTTTATTTCTTATGCTTTCGGGTCTAATTAAACATTTATAGATTTGTGATGTATTTCTGTAATGAAAGTGATGCCATAAGGTCATTTTAGATGTAGCCAGATAAAAAAGACAGGTAGAAATAATTAAAGGACCATTAAATACAGTACAATCACTTAACTCGACAAATTACATAAATAAAAACTCTATGCAAGCATCTTAAATTTCAAATGAGTTGTAGTCAATTTTGTCTGGCAAATTTCAAAATTAATTCCATTTTCCTTCCCCTGTAGCATATGACAGCCCAGTAGCCAGTCACAAAACTGCATCCTACTTATTTACTGTGACTCTTGCACATGCTCAGTAGAAGATAGAGTCTCAGAATGTGTGCACATTTTCATAATGATCAGTAAATGTGAACTTTCTTTTAAATTGCTTGTTTTCTCTGAATCAGATGTCTACTTTTGACTTGTATCCATTTAAAGCTAATTAATTTACAGAATGCACCACTAAAATGTAAATGGACATCTTAATATTTAGTATATATATCATGTTTATTCAATACGCATTTCCAATAGCAATGATTAATTCTAAGATCTCAATCAGCCTTTACAGATTATCAAACCACCTCTCTTGGATTCCTCATCACCATAAACACATTGGGCCGTGATTACATATGTGGCGCAAAGCGTCAGCACAACTGTTTAAACTCGCGCCCGCCCGTATATTCTTCTCCTTGCACATCGGGGAAATCACATATACGGCGCCGCAATCATAAAAAGTGCCGTAAGTCAGATAAAACTAGCGATGTCCAGAAATGAGCGTAAATGCAAATTTCTGGAGTCGCCAGGTGACTTACGGCACTTTAGAAACTGCCGTTGCCTAAGAATATAAAAAAGACAAATCTCCCGTAAAAGTCTTACCCGCCTCCCAAAATAAACCCAACAAGAAAATACCCCTATATATGTCATCAAACCCACATTGGAACTAATAATAAAAGTATTTACCCCTAAACCGACAACCCCCCACAATGCAATATACCTAATTAAACTATTAACCCCTAAAACGTCATTAACGCACATCGTGATCTACCTAGTAAAAGTATTAACCCCTAAATCCGCCAACCCCAACATCACAAACTACCTAATAAATGTATTAACCCCTAATCTGCCATTAACCCACATCGCAACAAACCTTATAAATCTATTAGCCCCTAATCCGCCAAACCTACACAACGCAATAATCCTAATAAAACTATTAACCCCTAATCCGCCAAACCCCCACAACGCAATAATCCTATTCACCACCTGGAACAGGACCTTCTCCGCCGGACCTCTGGAACGGTGAGTACCTATTTGGGGGTTAAAGTTAGGATTTTTTTTTATTTTTGAGGGGGTTTTTTGGACCTGAATGCCCTTTTAAGGGCAGTAAAAGAGCTGAATGCCCTTTTAAGGGCAATGCCCATACATATGCCTGTTTAGGGGGCAATGGGTAGTTTTAGGTTTTTCTAGTGTTAGGTTTATTTATTATGGGGGGTTTGGTGGGTGGTGGGTTTTACTGTTAGGGGGGGACTTAGGAATTATTTTTAAATGCAAAAGAGCTGTTTAACTTAGGGCAATGCCCTACAAAAGACCTTTTAAGGGCTATTTGTAGTTTAGCATTCGATTAGGGCCTTTTATTTTTATAGGGATTAGGTTTATTTTATTATTTTGGATAATTTTTGTGTAATGATAATATTTTCTGTAATGTTAGACTTTTTTATTTTTGGTAATTTTAGATTAATTTAGTTTAATTTAATGTTAGGTTTATTTTTCTAAGTACTGTTAGGATTTTTTATTTTAATTATAATTTATTATTTTATTATTTTATGTAATTTGGGGTTAATTTAGTGGGTGTTAGGTTAGGGGGCTTAGTAATTAAATGAGTTATTTGCGTTGTGGGAGTAATATATTTATTAGGTTTGTTGCGATGTGGGTTAATGGCATATTAGTGAGTAATAGTTTTAATAGGGTCTTTTGCAATGTGGGTTAATAGTGGATAGGGGTTAATACATTTTATTAGGTAGTTTGCAATGTTGGGGGTTGGCAGATTTAGGGGTTAATACTTTTACTAGGTAGATCGCGATGTGGGTTAATGACGGATTAGGGTTGAATACATTATTAGGTTTATTGCGATGTGGGTTAATGGCGGATTATGGGTTAATATACTTTATTAGTTATTGTGGTGGGGGATTGCGGTTGACAGGTAGATAGATATTGTGCATGCGTTAGGTGTTAGTTAATATTTTTTAGGCAGTTCCGGGAGTTCCGGACGGTGCTCACATTTTCAGTGCACGGCTTGCTGCACCTGCCTATGTTTGGCGAGGTGAAAATGGAGTATAAATCTATTAGCCCCTAATCCGCCAAACCTACACAACGCAATAATCCTAATAAAACTATTAACTCCTAATCCGCCAAACCCCCACAACGCAATAATCCTATTCACCACCTGGAACAGGACCTTCTCCAAAAAAACAGAGAATAGTGACAGCATAGATATTTATTCGTGAGACAGCAGGACAAACAGCAACGTTTCGAGACTTGTGTCTCTTTGTCAAGCTAATGTGTACAATAAACTAGAACACCTTATATAGCAATCTACCACCAGGTGGCGCTAAAAACACAGGTAAGAATTAACCTCTTATATACTAAATATATTTATCATATAACACATATAAATTATGTACAAAAGAAACTCCATAATTATCATTAATTATCATTTCAATAATGTTATTCAGAGATTGGCAATTGAATTTAAGGTAAAATGTACAAAATTTAAAGTGCAATGTACAAAACTTACTCAGAAATGGTTCCCTAGATATTTACTACAATACAAAATAAAATTTATAGTGCAATATTGAATTCTGAATAAATTAACAGGGGTTTTTTGAAAAAATATTTAAAATTTTTAATTTTTCAAATTCTAGAATTCAAACACAGAGATAATTTCCCTATAGAAACACTGATAGGTCCCAGTCCTTATTCATACCATTGGGATACATGGTACCCAATTCATGAATCCAGAATGCTTCACGCTGTTTTAGCATTTTCTCTCTGTCCCCACCTCTACATAATTTGGGGACATGATCAATGATCTGAAAACGAAGTTGATTTATGGCATGTTTTTTATCTAAAAAATGTTCTGCGACTGGAGCTTTAACATTTAATTAGATAAATTACATAATCAGTGTTACAGGTATAGTATCCCCTAATGTAATATTTTTTACCATTACATGGGTGGTGGAACACTGGGCCTTTAATTAAATTTCCACAACATGAACAATTTAGGCATGCATATGAACCACATCTGTTGGTAGTTATATATCTCTGGTTTATAGTTTTTTCTAGATCCTATATCTGCCTTAATTAAATGATCATGGAGATTTTTGCTGCGTTTGTATGCCGGCATAGGTGGTTTCTGGAATTCTAGAATGTTAGGGTTACATTCACTCAATATATTCCAATGTTTCCTCACTATTTTTTGTATTGCCGGACTGAGACTAGAACATTCTGAGACAAAGGCTAATCTACTATCTTTGTCAGTCTCCTTTCTCTTATTTATAGTTTGTAACAAACTTTCTCTAGGAGTAGACAAAATAGATCTAATTTCCTTTTTAATTAAAGTTGGTGGGTAGCCTCGCTCAATAAACCTTTGACCCATATCTCCCAATCTAGCCTCTACTATATTCGGGTCAGAAACAATACGTCTGACTCTTAATAGTTGGCTTTTAGGAAGAGAGTTTATTAAGGATGGAGAATGTGCACTATCATAATGTAACAAACTGTTACGGTCAGTACTTTTCCTGAATAGATCAGTTTTTAAAGTGCAGCCATCCTTAATCACTCTGGTGTCTAAAAAATTCAATAGTTTCCTCATTCCATGTTAATTTAAATTTGATATGATTGCTGGCAGAATTCAAATCTGCCACAAATGCCATTAGGGTTCCAACGTCGCCCAGCCATACCCCGAAGATATCATCTATGTAGCGCCACCAAGTGGCGCCACATAGAGTAAACCAATTATTACAAAAAACAAATTTTTCTTCGAATACATTCATAAAAATGTTGGCGTAGTTTGGGGCGACGTTGGAACCCATGGCTGTACCTTGAATCTGCATATAAAAGTTGTCTTCAAAAAGAAAATAATTGCAATTTAGTACCATATCAAGTAACTGTAACAAAAAGTCAACTTTCTGTCTGTTCAATTTAGAATCATTTGCCAGCACTGACTCTACAGCTCCCAGACCACTGGCATGTGTAATGGAGGTGTATAAACTGTCTACATCTAAGCTATAAAGAATAAATTTACTTGAAGAGAAGTTTAGAGTCTCCAATTTAAGGAGGAAATCACTGGTATCCTTAATGAAAGATGTAGACAGTTCCACATAAGGTCTAAGTATCTTGTCTAAAAAAACAGATACATTAGTAAGTACAGAGTCAGTGCTAGCAATGATAGGGCGACCGGGGGGGGGTTTCAAGGTTTTTGTGTATCTTGGGGAGGACATATATCACTGGGGTGTGGGGATGTTTAACTGTAAGAAACTTAACTAGATCTGCATCTATCAAGTTATTTTTAAGAGCTGTATTTAATTTATGATCCAATTCTTTTTGTATAGAGAATACAGGGTTTTTTGTTAGTTTCTTATAAACAGTACTATCCTTTAATTGCCTATAAATTTCATTAATATAATCAGTTTTAGACATTAAGACTAAAGCTCCACCCTTATCGGCTCTTTTCAATATGATATCCTTTTTGATTTTATTGCTTCCAAAGTTTCAAAATCTTTTTTGTTAAAATTAACTGATTTTAAATTGTTGTTAAAATAATTTTTCCTATGATTAAATTGCTCATTAGTTTCAGTAATGTGTTGAAGATGTTCAATATCCTTTTTAACTAAATCTATATAGGTTTCCACACTATGATTTAATTGGTTAGGAATAAATGTACTCTTATTGCGTAAACCAAGTTGCTGCATAGAAATATTTTCTTTATTTTGCATTTTAGGTTTATCTTGATACGGGATATTACTAAAGAATGCTTTCAATTTTAGAGTACGGAAAAATCTAAATAGATCAGTTTGCAAACTAAAAAAAATACATTTCTGCTTTGGACAGTAAGATAGTCCTTTGTTTAAGACGGAAAGTTCATCAACAGTAATGTCAGCCTTAGAGATATTTACCACGTTGTTAACGGTTATGCTTTCTTCTGAGATCGAAGTTGAAGATTTGATTTCACTTTGTTGGTCGTGGTCTTTTTGGCTTTTGCAGTGTTTCTTTCCTCCACGCCTTTGTCGGCGTCTGAGTCCCCCGGATAAATATCTATGCTGTCACTATTCTCTGTTTTTTTGATATCATTACCTTGACCTTGGAAGCAGGTCATTGTGACTTTGCAGGATAGCACCTGTGTGCTGGACTTTGCTCTTTTTCTCCATTAGCTGTTTGCTTCCTTAAAGTCCCTGCACCAGTATTACACAGAACTGTGTGAAACAATGGAAGAGACACAAGCAGGATTCAAAACTTTTTCTTACTCAGAAATGGAAGCCTCAAGAATTACCACCCTCACCAAAGGCCAAAGAGATTTCCTACAGATGGCTCCTTCTGATACTTCAGTAAAAGAATATGAAAAGCTTGCAAAGAAAAAACTTGCATATGATTTACATGCAAGAACTTTAGCGGAATATCATCGTGTAAAAAGAATCCCACGGGGACTGCGTATGAATGCCCGCCCTACACTAATGCGGGATAATAAAGATTACTGTGATGTATTCGAGCAAATATTAAACAAATGCTCTATGGACATTATGGTACTAACAGTTGATTGCCTTAACAAAGAAATTGTACAACAACAAACAAAACTGACAGAGATGGAATCCACCATTAAACATACCTTGCCACAAGAGGAGTCAAACAAAATACTGACAGATACTACATCCAAGATTGATGATCTCAGAAAAGAGATCGAAGTACGGAAACGTACCAAATTCAGCCGAGATGAAAAAGATTATACCCAAGGTAGAGTCTATCGGTGGCGGTATGATCCGGAAGGCACCAACCGTAGAACAACTTCCGGTCGTCAGAGACGTCGCGGAGGGATATCGGCATACCATGGCAGCAGCTCGGAATCATCAGGCACATCTCCGGGGGACTCAGACGCCGACAAAGGCGTGGAGGAAAGAAACACCGCAAAAGCCAAAAAGACCACGACCAACAAAGTGAAATCAAATCTTCAACTTCGATCTCAGAAGAAAGCATAACCGTTAACAACGTGGTAAATATCTCTAAGGCTGACATTACTGTTGATGAACTTTCCGTCTTAAACAAAGGACTATCTTACTGTCCAAAGCAGAAATGTAATTTTTTTAGATTGCAAACTGATCTATTTAGATTTTTCCGTACTCTAAAATTGAAAGCATTCTTTAGTAATATCCCGTATCAAGATAAACCTAAAATGCAAAATAAAGAAAATATTTCTATGCAGCAACTTGGTTTACGCAATAAGAGTACATTTATTCCTAACCAATTAAATCATAGTGTGGAAACCTATATAGATTTAGTTAAAAAGGATATTGAACATCTTCAACACATTACTGAAACTAATGAGCAATTTAATCATAGGAAAAATTATTTTAACAACAATTTAAAATCAGTTAATTTTAACAAAAAAGATTTTGAAACTTTGGAAGCAATAAAATCAAAAAAGGATATCATATTGAAAAGAGCCGATAAGGGTGGAGCTTTAGTCTTAATGTCTAAAACTGATTATATTAATGAAATTTATAGGCAATTAAAGGATAGTACTGTTTATAAGAAACTAACAAAAAAACCCTGTATTCTCTATACAAAAAGAATTGGATCATAAATTAAATACAGCTCTTAAAAATAACTTGATAGATGCAGATCTAGTTAAGTTTCTTACAGTTAAACATCCCCACACCCCAGTGATATATGTCCTCCCCAAGATACACAAAAACCTTGAAACCCCCCCCGGTCGCCCTATCATTGCTAGCACTGACTCTGTACTTACTAATGTATCTGTTTTTTTAGACAAGATACTTAGACCTTATGTGGAACTGTCTACACCTTTCATTAAGGATACCAGTGATTTCCTCCTTAAATTGGAGACTCTAAACTTCTCTTCAAGTAAATTTATTCTTTATAGCTTAGATGTAGACAGTTTATACACCTCCATTACACATGCCAGTGGTCTGGGAGCTGTAGAGTCAGTGCTGGCAAATGATTCTAAATTGAACAGACAGAAAGTTGACTTTTTGTTATAGTTACTTGATATGGTACTAAATTGCAATTATTTTCTTTTTGAAGACAACTTTTATATGCAGATTCAAGGTACAGCCATGGGTTCCAACGTCGCCCCAAACTACGCCAACATTTTTATGAATGTATTCGAAGAAAAATTTGTTTTTTGTAATAATTGGTTTACTCTATGTGGCGCCACTTGGTGGCGCTACATAGATGATATCTTCGGGGTATGGCTGGGCGACGTTGGAACCCTAATGGCATTTGTGGCAGATTTGAATTCTGCCAGCAATCATATCAAATTTAAATTAACATGGAATGAGGAAACTATTGAATTTTTAGACACCAGAGTGATTAAGGATGGCTGCACTTTAAAAACTGATCTATTCAGGAAAAGTACTGACCGTAACAGTTTGTTACATTATGATAGTGCACATTCTCCATCCTTAATAAACTCTCTTCCTAAAAGCCAACTATTAAGAGTCAGACGTATTGTTTCTGACCCGAATATAGTAGAGGCTAGATTGGGAGATATGGGTCAAAGGTTTATTGAGCGAGGCTACCCACCAACTTTAATTAAAAAGGAAATTAGATCTATTTTGTCTACTCCTAGAGAAAGTTTGTTACAAACTATAAATAAGAGAAAGGAGACTGACAAAGATAGTAGATTAGCCTTTGTCTCAGAATGTTCTAGTCTCAGTCCGGCAATACAAAAAATAGTGAGGAAACATTGGAATATATTGAGTGAATGTAACCCTAACATTCTAGAATTCCAGAAACCACCTATGCCGGCATACAAACGCAGCAAAAATCTCCATGATCATTTAATTAAGGCAGATATAGGATCTAGAAAAACTATAAACCAGAGATATATAACTACCAACAGATGTGGTTCATATGCATGCCTAAATTGTTCATGTTGTGGAAATTTAATTAAAGGCCCAGTGTTCTACCACCCATGTAATGGTAAAAAATATTACATTAGGGGATACTATACCTGTAACACTGATTATGTAATTTATCTAATTAAATGTCCCTGTGGGCGGAGCTATATTGGAGAGACAACAAGGTGCATACGCGATAGAATCATAGAACATAAAAGTTCTATAAGAACTAAAAATGTTAAAGCTCCAGTCGCAGAACATTTTTTAGATAAAAAACATGCCATAAATCAACTTCGTTTTCAGATCATTGATCATGTCCCCAAATTACGTAGAGGTGGGGACAGAGAGAAAATGCTAAAACAGCGTGAAGCATTCTGGATTCATGAATTGGGTACCATGTATCCCAATGGTATGAATAAGGACTGGGACCTATCAGTGTTTCTATAGGGAAATTATCTCTGTGTTTGAATTCTAGAATTTGAAAAATTAAAAATTTAAAATATTTTTTCAAAAAACCCCTGTTAATTTATTCAGAATTCAATATTGCACTATACATTTTATTTTGTATTGTAGTAAATATCTAGGGAACCATTTCTGAGTAAGTTTTGTACATTGCACTTTAAATTTTGTACATTTTACCTTAAATTCAATTGCCAATCTCTGAATAACATTATTGAAATGATAATTATGGAGTATCTTTTGTACATAATTTATATGTGTTATATGATAAATATATTTAGTATATAAGAGGTTAATTCTTACCTGTGTTTTTAGCGCCACCTGGTGGTAGATTGCTATATAAGGTGTTCTAGTTTATTGTACACATTAGCTTGACAAAGAGACACAAGTCTCGAAACGTTGCTGTTTGTCCTGCTGTCTCACGAATAAATATCTATGCTGTCACTATTCTCTGTTTTTTTTATATCATTACCTTGACCTTGGAAGCAGGTCATTGTGACTTTGCAGGATAGCACCTGTGTGCTGGACTTTGCTCTACTTCTCCATACAGGACCTTCTCCGCCGGACTTCTGGAACGGTGAGTACCTATTTGGGGGTTAAAGTTAGGATTTTTTTTATTTTTGGGGGTTTTTTTTTGGACCTGAATGCCCTTTTAAGGGCAGTAAAAGAGCTGAATGCCCTTTTAAGGGCAATGCCCATACATATGCCTGTTTAGGGGCAATGGGTAGTTTTAGGTTTTTCTAGTGTTAGGTTTATTTATTTTGGGGGGTTTGGTGGGTGGTGGGTTTTACTGTTAGGGGGGGACTTAGAATTATTTTAAAATGCAAAAGAGCTGTTTAACTTAGGGCAATGCCCTACAAAAAGACCTTTTAAGGGCTATTTGTAGTTTAGCATTCGATTAGGGCCTTTTTATTTTTATAGGGATTAGGTTTATTTTTATTATTTTGGATAATTTTGTTTAGTATTTTCTGTAATGCTAGACTTTTTTATTTTTGGTAATTTTAGATTAATTTAGTTTAATTTAATGTTAGGTTTATTTTTCTAAGTACTGTTAGGATTTTTTATTTTAATTATAATTTATTATTTTATTATTTTATGTAATTTGGGGTAAATTTAGTGGGTGTTAGGTTAGGGGGCTTAGTAATTAAATGAGTTATTTGCGTTGTGGGAGTTAATATATTTATTAGGTTTGTTGCGATGTGGGTTAATGGCATATTAGTGAGTAATAGTTTTAATAGGGTCTTTGCGATGTGGGTTAATAGTGGATTAGGGGTTAATACATTTATTAGGTAGTTTGCAATGTTGGGGTTGGCAGACTTAGGGGTTAATACTTTTACTAGGTAGATCGCGATGTGGGTTAATGACGGATTAGGGGTTAATACATTTATTAGGTTTATTGCGATGTGGGTTAATGGCGGATTATGGGTTAATATAATTTATTAGTTATTGTGGTGGGGGATTGCGGTTGACAGGTAGATAGATATTGTGCATGCGTTAGGTGTTAGTTAATATTTTTAGGCAGTTCCGGGAGTTCCGGACCGTGCTCACATTTTCAGTGCACGGCTTGCTGCACCTGCCTATGTTTGGCGAGGTGAAAATGGAGTAAAATTTCTCCATTTTCGCCACGTAAGTCCTTGCGCTGAATATGTGATACCGATTTGCGACGCGGTTCTATGTTAGCTTATGGAAGTAAAAATTGCAGGCAACGGGTGAAATATACGTATATGTAATACCAAAAGCGCCTAAAAAAACGTTGTCACCGGCTTTTGCGGGCGACGCCGCATATGTAATCTTTCCCTTTATGCTGAGGTTGATGATGTAATGAGATAGGATGTCCTAAACACTACAAGATCATTAGTCTAGGCAATAAAATAAAAGTTGCAAATCAGAGTTTTTTCTGATCCTAGTAACATCTTGTTAACTTGGACCTCCCAAAGTCAGTTCCTACTTTTTAACAACAAGATCTTTGAAGTAAAACTCATTGAACTCCAAATTTACTCTGTGAGAGCCATAGGTTGACATGTCAGGTCTTTTGATGATCAATGTTATTTGCCAATAAACAGAATTCATGCAATGCCAAGTGGTCTTTTCATCCTTTAGACTTCTTCCATTTCAATTGCTTTGACACATGAACTATTGCCTGGAAGAGGTCAAGGATCGTTAGATTTAGTAGCCATGCTCAGCAGGTTTTACAAGGTTTCCACAGGTGGTTTGGCTATTATTTTTGGTTCCCAATGTTAAAATGAAATATAATTCATTTAGGAATAATAATTTTAGAGTCAATATGAAAGATTATACTTCAGCACACACAAAAAAAGGTTTTCTGTTCCCAAGTAGCAAACAGTATCTTTACACAAATCATCCTAATATATATATTATTTTAGTACGACTCTTCACTACAAATTGGGCATCTATTAACTAATGGGCCTATGTGGCACTAAACCTTTATTATGCTGGTTAGATGTCTATTTTAATTTTCTAGAACTCTTTCTTTATATGAAGTGTACCATTTTTGGTACTTAGATTCTTTTTTTTTTTTTTTGTAAAGCAAGGTAAAGGCGTTCTTCCATTTCATAAGGGGAATTTAAATATTGATTCCTAAAGACTAAATATAACACAAATATTGTACTCTTTCATTCAATATTCATGTGTGATATTTGATAAAGAGAAAGTTATACGCTGGTAAACACCTTGTCACATGCTAGGTGAGTGTAAATTTGTGGAATGCATTAACACATTTTTGCTGCAATTGTTTTTCAATAGCAAAACTGCATCCGCCACCTAAGTTATTTAGAGGAGGTAATCCTGACTAGCTACTGGGGTAGCCACAGCTAACTGCAGTCATTTTGTTAGGAAACGTTCCATTATTTTCCAATTTGTAATCTCATCATTTCTGCTGAAGCCAATTATGGACAGATATGTGGCAGGGTTGGTCTTATTAAACATTATGTGCACTTTGAGTTCTTATAACTAGAAAACCCACAGTGTTTAGGCTTAAAGTATATGAAAAATTGAGTGTTTTGCATCTGTGCACTTAGGACTCTAAGGTGGCGAAATTCAGTCTCCGCAGTCTAGTCTGACTGAGGAGATTGACAGCTCCTGCCCGCGGGTGGTTGGCTGTGCGCGGGCAGGGGGCAGGATTGCACACGTGCACCAAATAGTGATCGTGTGCAATGGTAATTTCCTCTGGGGAAATTCGCCCCGTCAGAGGCGAGCTGAGGCAGACAGGGGAGCGTATATGCACCCCTGTCCGCCTCAGCTTTGATAAATCGAGTCCTTAAAGGGACATGAAACCCAACATTTTTCTTTCATGTTTGAGACAGAACATATAATTTTAAAAAACCTTCCAATTTACTTCTATTATTTAATTTGCTTCATCCTCTTGGTCTCCTTTGTTGAAGGAGCAGTAATGCACTACTTGGAGCTAGATTATAGCCAACAACAATAGGCATATACCTGCAGCCACCAATCAGCAGCTCCTGACCCTGCCTAGGTGTGTTTTTCAACAATGGATACTAATAGAACAAAACCAATTAGATAATAGAAATAAAATGGAAAGTTATTTAAAATTGCATGCTGAATCATAAAATAAACAAATTCTGTTTCATGTCCCTTTAATAAATAATTTGAAATTTTAAAGTGTGTGCGCCATTACAATAATTTGAGTGTGTTCTATTTAGAAACCTTTCTTTTTAGAAGTTATATTTCTTTTACTTTTATGAAAGACAGCACCTTCGATTTTAATGATTTTGAATGATTGAATACTTGGCTTAGAGCACCACTTTTTGTTTTTCAAAATAAAACATTTTTTAATAAATGTACTAAAGCTATAAATACTACTGTGGCATATTCCAGTCTATCAGAAGTGCTGTACAAATTCCTTCAACTGTTTTTTTTTATGGGGTTTTCAAAATAAAAAACATTCCAATCCTTCAAAAATATATAATACAATACCATAGTTTCAAGTGACTTCTATTTGAAAGAAACATAGCTATTTTCTTGTGTGACTTCTTTCTTCTTTGGATATGGTCCTTACCTCTTCGAAACCAATAATATGACATGGATCCAAAATAATTTGCATACAAAGAGAGAAGCGCTCTACCAGGAACGAACAACAGCTCAGTGGCTTGTTCTATGGCGATTTACCACCCGGAAGCAGCCTCTTTTAGACCAGTGTGCTTTTCACAGAAGAAAACTTTCCTGAAGTATATCAGTCTGATCCCGCCAAGTAAGGTCAGTCCAGCCCCGAAATACCAGGCAATTCTCCTCTGAACAAGGAACATGACAACCCCAGACGATCGTTTCGGCCTCCTATGGGCCTCGTCAGTGAGGTGCAGCCACATTCCTCTAAGCACACTGGGCAAGGAGTCCACGTCTGGTTTGCCCCCATCACCCATGGGGTTGTCATGTTCCTTGTTCAGAGGAGAATTGCCTGGTATTTCGGGGCTGAACTGACCATGTCGGCGGGATCAGACTGATATACTACAGGAAAGTTTTCCTCTGTGAAAAGCACAATTGGGCAGAAAGAAGCTACTACCAGGTGGCAACTGGGCCATAGAACAAGCTATTGATGCTGCTGTTCGTTCCTGGCAGACTGCTTCTCATTCTGTTTTGCATATGTAAATATGACCCTGGGGATAGTCTCCATAAGGGTGATGGGGGAAACCAGACGTGGACTCCTTGCCCAATGTGTTTAGAGGGATGTGGCTGCACCTCACTGACGAGGCCCAAAGGAGGCCGAAACGATCGTCTGGGGTTGTCATGTTCCTTGTTCAGAGGAGAATTGCCTGGTATTTCGGGGCTGAACTGACCATGTCGGCGGGATCAGACTGATATACTACAGGAAAGTTTTCCTCTGTGAAAAGCACAATTGGGCAGAAAGAAGCTACTACCAGGTGGCAACCGGGCCATAGAACAAACTATTGATGCTGCTGTTCGTTCCTGGCAGACTGCTTCTCATTCTGTTTTGCATATGTAAATATGACCCTGGGGATAGTCTCCATAAGGGTGATGGGGGAAACCAGACGTGGACTCCTTGCCCAATGTGTTTAGAGGGATGTGGCTGCACCTCACTGACGAGGCCCAAAGGAGGCCGAAACGATCGTCTGGGGTTGTCATGTTCCTTGTTCAGAGGAGAATTGCCTGGTATTTCGGGGCTGAACTGACCATGTCGGCGGGATCAGACTGATATACTACAGGAAAGTTTTCCTCTGTGAAAAGCACAATTGGGCAGAAAGAAGCTACTACCAGGTGGCAACCGGGCCATAGAACAAGCTATTGATGCTGCTGTTCGTTCCTGGCAGACTGCTTCTCATTCTGTTTTGCATATGTAAATATGACCCTGGGGATAGTCTCCATAAGGGTGATGGGGGAAACCAGACGTGGACTCCTTGCCCAATGTGTTTAGAGGGATGTGGCTGCACCTCACTGACGAGGCCCAAAGGAGGCCGAAACGATCGTCTGGGGTTGTCATGTTCCTTGTTCAGAGGAGAATTGCCTGGTATTTCGGGGCTGAACTGACCATGTCGGCGGGATCAGACTGATATACTACAGGAAAGTTTTCCTCTGTGAAAAGCACAATTGGGCAGAAAGAAGCTACTACCAGGTGGCAACCGGGCCATAGAACAAGCTATTGATGCTGCTGTTCGTTCCTGGCAGACTGCTTCTCATTCTGTTTTGCATATGTAAATATGACCCTGGGGATAGTCTCCATAAGGGTGATGGGGGAAACCAGACGTGGACTCCTTGCCCAATGTGTTTAGAGGGATGTGGCTGCACCTCACTGACGAGGCCCAAAGGAGGCCGAAACGATCGTCTGGGGTTGTCATGTTCCTTGTTCAGAGGAGAATTGCCTGGTATTTCGGGGCTGAACTGACCATGTCGGCGGGATCAGACTGATATACTACAGGAAAGTTTTCCTCTGTGAAAAGCACAATTGGGCAGAAAGAAGCTACTACCAGGTGGCAACCGGGCCATAGAACAAGCTATTGATGCTGCTGTTCGTTCCTGGCAGACTGCTTCTCATTCTGTTTTGCATATGTAAATATGACCCTGGGGATAGTCTCCATAAGGGTGATGGGGGAAACCAGACGTGGACTCCTTGCCCAATGTGTTTAGAGGGATGTGGCTGCACCTCACTGACGAGGCCCAAAGGAGGCCGAAACGATCGTCTGGGGTTGTCATGTTCCTTGTTCAGAGGAGAATTGCCTGGTATTTCGGGGCTGAACTGACCATGTCGGCGGGATCAGACTGATATACTACAGGAAAGTTTTCCTCTGTGAAAAGCACAATTGGGCAGAAAGAAGCTACTACCAGGTGGCAACCGGGCCATAGAACAAGCTATTGATGCTGCTGTTCGTTCCTGGCAGACTGCTTCTCATTCTGTTTTGCATATGTAAATATGACCCTGGGGATAGTCTCCATAAGGGTGATGGGGGAAACCAGACGTGGACTCCTTGCCCAATGTGTTTAGAGGGATGTGGCTGCACCTCACTGACGAGGCCCAAAGGAGGCCGAAACGATCGTCTGGGGTTGTCATGTTCCTTGTTCAGAGGAGAATTGCCTGGTATTTCGGGGCTGAACTGACCATGTCGGCGGGATCAGACTGATATACTACAGGAAAGTTTTCCTCTGTGAAAAGCACAATTGGGCAGAAAGAAGCTACTACCAGGTGGCAACCGGGCCATAGAACAAGCTATTGATGCTGCTGTTCATTCCTGGCAGACTGCTTCTCATTCTGTTTTGCATATGTAAATATGACCCTGGGGATAGTCTCCATAAGGGTGATGGGGGAAACCAGACGTGGACTCCTTGCCCAATGTGTTTAGAGGGATGTGGCTGCACCTCACTGACGAGGCCCAAAGGAGGCCGAAACGATCGTCTGGGGTTGTCATGTTCCTTGTTCAGAGGAGAATTGCCTGGTATTTCGGGGCTGAACTGACCATGTCGGCGGGATCAGACTGATATACTACAGGAAAGTTTTCCTCTGTGAAAAGCACAATTGGGCAGAAAGAAGCTACTACCAGGTGGCAACCGGGCCATAGAACAAGCTATTGATGCTGCTGTTCGTTCCTGGCAGACTGCTTCTCATTCTGTTTTGCATATGTAAATATGACCCTGGGGATAGTCTCCATAAGGGTGATGGGGGAAACCAGACGTGGACTCCTTGCCCAATGTGTTTAGAGGGATGTGGCTGCACCTCACTGACGAGGCCCAAAGGAGGCCGAAACGATCGTCTGGGGTTGTCATGTTCCTTGTTCAGAGGAGAATTGCCTGGTATTTCGGGGCTGAACTGACCATGTCGGCGGGATCAGACTGATATACTACAGGAAAGTTTTCCTCTGTGAAAAGCACAATTGGGCAGAAAGAAGCTACTACCAGGTGGCAACCGGGCCATAGAACAAGCTATTGATGCTGCTGTTCGTTCCTGACAGACTGCTTCTCATTCTGTTTTGCATATGTAAATATGACCCTGGGGATAGTCTCCATAAGGGTGATGGGGGAAACCAGACGTGGACTCCTTGCCCAATGTGTTTAGAGGGATGTGGCTGCACCTCACTGACGAGGCCCAAAGGAGGCCGAAACGATCGTCTGGGGTTGTCATGTTCCTTGTTCAGAGGAGAATTGCCTGGTATTTCGGGGCTGAACTGACCATGTCGGCGGGATCAGACTGATATACTACAGGAAAGTTTTCCTCTGTGAAAAGCACAATTGGGCAGAAAGAAGCTACTACCAGGTGGCAACCGGGCCATAGAACAAGCTATTGATGCTGCTGTTCGTTCCTGGCAGACTGCTTCTCATTCTGTTTTGCATATGGATCCAAAATAGACAAAGTAACAATAATAAAATGTATATGTGAAAATATGTACAATTTAAAACAAAAACGCAAAAGAAAAAAAGAACTTAAAGTAATATTGGTATTTTTTTATTGACTTTATATTCTCTGCTATTTTTTGAACAGTGCAAAATCATGTCATAGCTAATTTTAATAACACTATCACCATTTGCAATGCTCAACCTGATGCAAAGTGGAGAGACCTTAAATGGACTGCAACGTCAAAATGAAACATTCATGATCAGGTAAAACATGAAATTTTAAGCAACGTTCCAATTTGCTTCTATCATATTTGGTAAACTTGGTATGCTTTGTTGAATAGTAAACTTAGGAGGAACACATCTGGTGAACCAGTAACAAGTCTTATATGTATAGCTACTAATCAAGAGCTAGCTGTAATTAGTGCACTGCAGCATCTAAGCCTACCTAGGTTTGCTCTTCAACAAAGGATACCAAGCGAACTAAACAAATTTGATAATAGAACCAAATTGGAGCCTTGTTTAAAATTGCATGTTTTATCTGAATCATGAAAGTTGGATTTTGACTTTACTGTTCCTTTAAAGGGACATTAAACATCTTGTAATTACATTTTTCTGCAGTCTTTTAATAGAATAATATATCAGCAGAATTGTTTTAATAATTTTCATTTATTTGAGAGCCAACAGATTCTAAAGTGCTGAATGTTATTAGAACACATTAAGAAATGGCTTGTGCAGTTAATCAAATTTCACCCACCACTTTCCTTATTTGGAGGAGCCATTAAAGGGACATGAAACCCAAAATTGTTCTTTCATAATGCAGATAATACATTTTTAAACATATACATTTTTAAACATATTTCCAATTTACTTCTATTATTTAATTTGCTTCCTTCTCTTGTTATCCATTGCTGAAAGGTTTATCTAGGAAAGCTCAGGAGCAGCAAAGAACCTAAGTTCTAGCTGCTGATTGGTGGCTGCATATATATATATATACTGATTGTCATTGGCTCACCCATGTGTTCAGTTAGAAACCAGTAGTGCACTGCTGCTCCTTCAACAAAGCATTCCAAGAGAATAAAGAAAAATTGATAATATGAGTAAATTAGAAAGTTGCTTAAAATGGCTGCTCTGTCATAATTATGAATTAAACTAATGGGTTTCATATCCCTTTAATGGGACAGTCTACACCAGAAATGTTATTGTTTTAAAAGATAGATAATCTCTTTATTAAATATTCCCCAGTTTTGCATAATCAACATTGGTATATTAATATACTTTTTACCTCTGTGATTACCTTGTATCTAAGCATCTTCTGACAGCCCCCTGATCACATGACTATTTATTTATTATCTATTGACTTGCATTTTATCCAATTAGTGATGTATTGTGCTGACTCTTAAATAACTCAACGGACATGAGCACAATGTTTTCTATATGGCCCACATGAACTAGCAGTCTCATGATGTGAAAAGCAAATACAAAAGCAGGTGATTAAGAGGCTGCCTGTAGTGGCTTAGAAACAGGCAGAAATTTAGAGGTTTAAATGTTTTAAACTATATTAATATAAGAATGTTGGTTGCGCAAAGCTGGGTAATGGGTAGTAAAGTAGTTATCTATCTACTTAAAAAATAGCAATTTTGGTGTTGACTTTTTCTTTAAGGGCAAACCAATATGGACGTGCATATGGAGAAGACAGGGCTTGCCACTGTCATTTATGTTAACAAAATCTCCATTGTTTGACTTCAGCATAAACAATAAGATAACCATTTGCAAATCAAGGACAGGTCTGTGACAAGATGGAGGCAACATAAATAATGAATGTATGTTTTTTTATTGTTTTTTTTTTTAATATATTTGATTTGATTTTCATAGTAAATAAGTAACATTGCACCTTTCGTTGCTCCACTTCCAGCATAAACTTAGTGCAATGATAAGAAATCAAACAACATAAAGAATATCCATGTAACCCACTTTTTGGGTTAGGTCATTACCTCAATCTTAAAATTACATAGATACGTCCAGAAATGGAGGCTAATACCTGTAGAAATATAATAAAACGTGAATATGTTCCAGTTGGGGGTGAGGATAAATGGTGAGGGATAAAAAGGAGGGGGGTGGGGTAGGGATGGGATCTAGGGGACCAGGCAGTCGTAGGGAAATGGAGAGGTCTCTTGGATCTGGGGATAGTAGTCCCTAATTATCTAGACTCGGGAGCCATTGGGTGTCATGTATAGATTTCCATGCAGCCCATGTCATTTCAAATAGGTCTATTTTTCCACTGGAGAAGAAAATATTCCTCTCCATTGAGTACAAGAATGCCATAAGCTTAACTATGTCAGGCCATGGCGGGGGGCTTATCATTTTCCAGGATCTGGCAATTGAAAGTTTAACTGCCGAGAAGAGGTATATACATATATATCCTTGATATCTAGGCAAGCCACAGGTACCTATGTGGAGTAAGGCTGTCTCCGGGGTTTTAGTTTATGTTATCCCTATACTGGCTAACAGGGAGAAACACGCACTCCATAGTGGTTTAATCTTGGGGCAGCCCCACCAAATGTGAGTCATGTCACCTGTTTGACCACAGTTCCTCCAGCAAAGGGGTGTGGTGGGGGGGAACAGTTTGGCTAATCTTGTCGGGACGTAGTACCAATGGGTGAGGAGTTTAAAATACGCCTCATAAATGGTGACACAGTGTAGGGCTTGTTTTGTAAGTGTGAACGTGTGCTGCCAGTCTTTACTAGATATGGAAATGTTGAGTTTTTGTTCCCAATTTAAAATGTGCGGGGCTTTATCTTCTGGTGTTGAGCCATCCATTAAATTATAATGAACAGACATAGGTCTCCCTAGTCGGAGGCCCTGCTAAGTGAGGTAAATGAGACTGCTTGGGAGGGCGACCATATGTCAGCAACTCTCACGATACCTATATTTGCCCATGTGGCTGTGTGCAAGTCAGGTAGTCCGGTCAGAAGGCCAGATATAGAGGTGATGGGGGAAGGGTGGGGCGCAATGTGTTTATAGTGCATAAGCTGTTCCCATATGGCTAATGAATGTATGTTTTACTATGCACAATTAAGAATTGTATGACAATCTTAAAGTATTTACTGCCTCTTTAAGACACACTTTACAAAAACAAATGAAGAATGTTTCATCTCTCAGACTCTTACTGACAGTTACATTTGAAATTGTTTTTCTATACTTCCAAAATAGCCTTTGAGTATGCTATACAGTTTTTACAACAAATAATGGAAAATTCTCCAAAATTAAGCTTCTTTTGATGTAATATTTGTTTGTCCCACACTCCCTCAGGATGGCAAAAAGCAAATAAGTATGCTGCAAAATGCTGTAAATTACTTGAGCTAGCAACATATCTTATCTGCCTCAAATGAGTATAATTTGGACTAGCTAAATGGGTTTGTGAAGCTTCACACTAATACACAGGCTGGGCTAGGCAATATATTAACTACATGATCTGAGATACAGCTTTTCTTGGGACAAACACAATTCTAAATTCATTTTACATTGCTATTTCATCCACATTCATTTATGGGAAATTCAGTTCTCAAAAATGCAAGGCAATATTCAGTTCCTAATTTATCAAACTGTGAATAAGATGAATTCCTAAACAGTTATCATTATTTCTAGTACTTATTTCACTTTTATCCTATTGTGAATGACGTTTTTTGGCTTTATTTATCAAATCAATAGAAGAATGTAATCATGAAGACTGAGACTAGAATGCTAACAGAAAAATCTGAAATCTCAAACAATTCTGTCTGTCAAATCCATTATTTGTACAGGTTGAATGTGCAGTCCTCAGAACTTGAAAATCAACAACAAAAAACTCAAAACCCCAACAATTTCAGCTCCAGGTTAATAAACAGAAATCAGGTATATATTGGATACACTTTAATGAGGAGAAAAATATTACAATACACTATTCCTTAAAAAAAGGTGGCTTCTGAAAATGTATCACTAGATGTTGTTAAAACCAAAAGTAGGAGCAACATTTAACAAACTTTATTACTTTCAAACAATTTATTGTAGAATAGGACATGTTTATTGGATAGTAGATGAAGGGGTCCAGTTCAAAATGTAAACCTACTCAACTGAGAAAAAGTTCATGGTCTACTTGTAAATATATCATTTCTCTTGTAAGGTGTATCCAGTCCACGGATTCATCCTTTACTTGTGGGATATTCTCCTTCCTAACAGGAAGTGGCAAAGAGAGCACACAGCAGAGCTGTCCATATAGCTCCCCCTCTAGCTCCACCCCCAAGTCATTCTCTTTGCCGGCTCTAAGCAATAGGGTCTCTCTCGGATAGCACCTGCGTGGCCACGCAGGACTTGGTATGCAGACCTAGTGGACATGTCATCCGTTCCACCATGGACTCTGCCAATGAGGCAGGACCTTCTACTTCAAGGTCCTTTCAAACATCCAAATCTAATTTCTTTGCGTCTGACTGCTTGGAGATTGAACGCCTAATTCTATCTAAGCGTGGTTTCTCTGAGGCGGTTATCGATACCCTGATTCAGGCTAGAAAGCCTGTCACCAGGATAATCTACCATAAGATTTGGCGAAAATATCTTTGTTGGTGCGAATCCAAGGGCTACTCATGGAGTAAGATTAGGATTCCCAGGATATTGTCTTTTCTCCAAGATGGATTGGAGAAAGGATTGTCAGCTAGTTCCTTAAAAGGACAGATATCTGCTTTGTCTATTCTTTTACACAAACGTCTGGCGGAGGTACCAGACGTTCAAGCATTTACTCAGGCTTTAGTCAGAATCAAGCCTTGTTATAGACCTGTGGCTCCGCCATTGAGTCTGAATTTAGTTCTTTCACTTCTGCAAGGGGTTCCGTTTGAACCTTTACATTCCATAGATATTAAGCTTTTATCTTGGAAAGTTTTGTTTTTGGTAGCTATCTCTTCTGCATGAAGAGTTTCAGAGTTATCTGCTTTACAGTGTGACTCACCTTACTTGGTGTTCCATGCAGATAAGGTAGTTTTGCGTACCAAACCTGGTTTTCTTCCTAAGGTTGTGTCTAATAAGAATATTAACCAGGAAATTGTTGTTCCTTCTCTGTGTCCTAATCCTTTATCAAAGAAGGAACGTCTGTTACACAATCTTGATGTGGTTCATGCTTTAAAGTTCTATTTACAAGCAGCTAAGGATTTCAGACTAACAACTTCTTTGTTTGTTATCTATTCTGGTAAGAGGAGAGGTCAAAAGGCGACCGCTACCTCTCTTTCCTTTTGGCTGAAAAGCATCATCCGTTTGGCCTATGAGACTGCTGGCCAGCAGCCTCCTGAAACAATTACTGCTCATTCTACCAGAGCAGTGGCTTCCACATGGGCTTTTAAAAATGAGGCTTCTGTTGAACAGATTTGTAAGGCAGCAATTTGGTCTTCACTGCATACTTTTTCCAAATTTTACAATTTCGATACTTTTGCTTCTTTGGAGAGAAAGGTTTTTTTTTTTGGGAGAAAGGTTTTACAAGCAGTGGTGCCTTCTGTTTAAGGTACCTGTCTTGTTCCCTCCCTTCATCCGTGTCCTAAAGCTTTGGTATTGGTATCCCACAAGTAAAGGATGAATCCGTGGACTGGATACACCTTACAAGAGAAAACAGAATTTATGCTTACCTGATAAATTACTTTCTCTTGTGGTGTATCCAGTCCACGGCCCTCCCTGTCATTTTAAGACAGGTGGTTTTTATTTTTAAACTACAGTCACCACTGCACCCTATGGTTTCTCCTTTTTCCTCCTAACCTTCGGTCGAATGACTGGGCGGTGGAGCTAGAGGGGGAGCTATATGGACAGCTCTGCTTTGTGCTCTCTTTGCCACTTCCTGTTAGGAAGGAGAATATCCCACAAGTAAAGGATGAATCCGTTGACTGGATACACCACAAGAGAAAGTAATTTATCAGGTAAGCATAAATTCTGTTTTTACTATATGCCATTCTTTTGGTGTTGATTTGAGGATACCGGACTTTAATAAATAAACATAAAGGGAAAACACAAAACCACTCAGACGGCCACTAGAACTGTTTCCAGCCATTTATGGTTTTAATAGAGCTTTAATAAAGTTCAGTTTTAACTAAGGGTGCCTTATGTGAGAGATGATATAGACTTGCAGAGTGACAGCCCTTTAGGCAAGGAAGTGACGGCCTCTTTCAGTCACAGCGAGAAAGGTTGACACAAGGCATACATATATGGTTACATGTCTCATTATTGCTCTACTTAGCACATGTATGAGAAAGTGAAAGGTTGGCTCATTACAACTACTACAATGGAAACAGACTGGAATGATCCAGTAGCGTATAGATGAAGGACAGACTACATTTTTACCATAATTTATATAATCTGGCACCTTTCTCTGAGCTGTTACAAGAGCTTGCTGACACTTATAAAAAGTCAAAATAGGCTCTCTTCAATCAGAAGCACTTTACTGTTACTCAAAGCATCGTATGTCCTATTAAGAAACTATAAGGTGCTAATTGTCTGGGTCTCAATATTATTTTATTTTTGATTTACACTGGTTAGCAACTGTAGCAAAACTACAGTGTCTGCTTTTTTCCCCTGTGTGGTGCATCTCAGGGGTGGTAAATTAAAAGGGCTCCTCTGGCCATTGTTTTGAATTCAGATACATTCAGCCAAGGGTTGATAATTCTAGAAAGTGGTGGGAATATAGATAATGTGCATAGATGCTTTAAATTGTGTTTGCACAGTCAGGAAAGGATCAGTTATAAGGAGTTAATAATGTTAGGTTTAGGCATTAGGAAGCTAGTGTCTTGTGATCTGTTAAACTCTTAAGTGCAAGTTTATAGCTCAATAGTTTTTGAACATTTTTTCATTGTGTCATCCCACATTTTTTTTAGCTAAGACTTTGTATACAAATCACCTTGCTTATTATGAAAAGGAATCTTTGTTTGTGTTACTGAGTACCCAAGTCAAATAGTGACAAAAATAGAGCAAAAAAATAAATAGATATTAGAGCCAATAAAAAAATACTGAATACATAATATCAGTCTCCACATTGTTAATATTTGGGGTGAGTTCCAATCTTTGTATTTTTGCTCCACTCTTACCATATTAGTAAAAGGAAGGCAGCATTTTGAGAAGTGACCACAGAACTAGTATTAAAGGGACAGTTCACCCAAAAACTTTCTCCCCTTTAAAGTATTCCCAATTATCATTTTTACCTGCTAGAGCATATTAAATTGGTTGCAAGTAGCTCCTTTACTCCTATTTCAGCATTTGAAATAGCTGATTTAGCTTGTGGTTTCCCAACCTATACTGAAAGTTTTGATACTGGAGTATATGCTATTGACAAGCCTAAGTAAACACAGGCAGCAGAAGAAGTTACACTCACAGTGGGGTGCAGGATAGTTAAGCAATAAAATGGTCATTTTCCATTGTTCTCTCTTTGTATTGAGCCATGGTGTTCCAGACAATTATAAGATAAGGAAGCAAGTCTGTGTACATAAAGTGATAACATAATGAGATCTGATATTACCTTAAATTCAACCCACTGTAATAGGCTGTGGTTTCAAAGCACAAAACCAGCTACTTCATATACACAAATAAACCTGAAAATACAATTTCTCAAATATTTTATACTCTGCAGTTGGTATAAAAAGTCATTTAAAATACACTAATGGAAAAACAATTTTACAGTGTACTGTCCCTTTAAGCAATGTGGTTAAATATGCATGACAATATAGTATTGACATTGGCATTAACACCTTTGTCACTGCAAGTCCCCATTTCTAATTACCCTAATACCACCATTGCTCTAATATATTAGGAACATTTAACCTAATAAGCCCTTAAAGGGATAGAAAGGTCAAACATGGAATGTGCATGGGTATATTTCAAGTTGAAATATAAGCATTTTTGCAATATAACTTCATCAGCAAAAATGCTGTAAAAGCTATAAGTTTTTCAGAGGCATACGCACATATCCTGTGAGAGCACGTGCACCAGTTTTAAACACTATGGGGCCAATTTATGTAGCTGCGAATGCAGCTGTCGGAAACATAAGTTAGGAAGCAGCGGTCTTAAGACCACTGCTCCTTAACTCGTCCACCACCTCTGAGACGGCGGACAGCAATCAAAGTGATCGGATACGATCTGGATGATGCAACGCAATGATTAATGCCGACAGGGTATGCTGTTGGCATTTATCGATGTCGGGAGGACATAATCCGCTACAGCGGATCATGTTCCCCAGCATCTTCATAAATCGGCCCCTATGCCTGCTCAGAGATCTTCTGAAGGATTTATTTGTGTCATACAAGTCACTGCTGACTCTCTGAGAAGGTGTGGTGTTTGAATACTGGTGTACGTACAGGATATGTGCATATGCAGCAGAAAAACAGCAATATTACAAAAATGCTTCTATTTCACATTGAATTGCTCCCATGGACATTTATTTTTTTCTTTTCTATCCCTTTAATCAACCATCAGCCCTCCACCCTAAGGCCTCTAGCCTAAATAAACCCTAATTAACCAAATGTTTGGGGGGGGGGAAACTGTTTTTGGGCATCTAAACTTTCATTTAGTGTTTTCAGCGGGTTGGAATAGTGCTCACAATATATGTTCTACAATTAATCAAACAAGTACCCCTGATCCAAAGCAGTCAGAGAAGAGCTGTTAAAGGTACATTTAGCAGACTATGATGGCTTAGAGTGTAAAATGGGCTTATCTCACTACATTACAAAATAAAAATCCAGAGGAAATAAATAGGGCATTTTGGAGAATAATATGTCTGCACATAGAATAATTCCTTCACAAAATATGTTCCAAATATCTTTCCCTTCTTCCGGGACAACTTTCCTTTTTTTTAATTCTTGGGTTTTCTTTGTTTATTTAAAGACCCATGACATGGCATTCTCTCAGTCCCTTTGTTCAAGTTAAATGACTCTTAACCACCTGTTTTCTTATAAAACAATATTTGTTTTGTAATTCTGACTAATAAGGGCCTCTGACAAATTTGAGTAATGATGGCGAAAGAATTCAAGTTGTTAAATGCTGGTAGAAACTCTATACTTAACATTCTAATGTAGCTCTAAAGTATAGAATGCTGTTCACAGTGTTAACCCAGGATTTAAAGCCTTTGGAAAACCATCCACATTATTTTGCTTTTCTAGGGGTGACTTCCTGAAGTGCAAGACCCCAAATCATGCACAGAGTTGCTAATGGGAGATAACTGTGACTTCTATAATAACATATTGATTATAACAGTAGCAAATATTTAACAACTGCTGATGCATGAGATGATGAATTTGATTTTAAAGAGTAGGCTGCAGAATTTGATTGCATGCAAGAGAGTTCCCTATTTTTTAAAGCAAGCTAGGAAAATGATAAAAGACCAGAATATGACGGTAGATTTGTTAATTGAATTAAATTGACTTTAGTTAAGTTACTATAAAAATATTCCTAGAATCGTACAAAGTATGTGCAGCAAAATAAGTCATTCATATAAATAAATTGATTAGTGAACCTGTGAACTGATCCACAGAACTGGACCATGTGTGGCAGGGAAAAACATATTTATGGCAATACTGTAAATAGGACGTAAATAAGAGCTTTTTATCATGTAATATAACATTTTATATACATATTAAGATATATCTTCAAAAAAAAATTATATTGCTCATATATTATACATATTTTTAAATAAGAAAAATAAGAAAAGTTTGTATAAAAAACACATCTGGGCCTCTAAGTGGAGTAGGTATTCACACTTTTAGTGTATTATGGACTGGTATGGTATGTTAACTCCACTTATTATGCAGTAAGCATTGCTATACAAAAATAAATACTGGTAGAAACCATTTATCCAAACTGCTTGGAACTGGAAAAGATTTGGATTTTGGAATAGGTTGAAATTTGTAATATTTGTATCAGAATCAATATTTGTATCAGTAAAATGGGACAGTTTGGAGAGGGGATGGACCAAGTGTAAGCAACAATATCTTATCTCATCTGCCAAATAACCCTCAGGATAGAAATCGATTGACGGACCTGGAGTCCCCTCAGAATGCAAGGGAATGAGAATATGGAAACAGTACCTTTTAAGTACCGTATAATCATCTTTACCCGTTACTAAATCCGCGGGAGAGGGATGCCACTTCCTTCACAGATTTAGGAGCTTTATAGTGCTCTAGGCGCTTTGATTTAGCTACTCTCTTCCTTGGTGGGGGGTCTACCTCAACATTGGAGGAGGATGCGAGTTTTGCCATGGCGGGAGTATTCACTGGGGCCAGAGTCTTACGAATTGTTGATTTTTACATATTTACTTAAGTCACCCATAATGTTGGAAATAGATTTAGCCACAGAAGTAGCAATAATGGCATCAATATTAGCAGGAGTATCCACCTTATGCTCAGAAGCAGAAGACTGTGACATTATGAAATATTTGTAGCAGACATTAAAGTGATGGTAAATGTAGAAGAATTTGATAACCCTATTACATATCTAAATAAATAATATTGTGTATCAACTTTTTTTTTTCATTGAATTCTATAATTATTAAAATTATATATAATTATTACCGCATTACAGAGATTTACTCCGCCCCCTCTCTTCTTCCTGCTTTTTTGATTGTGTCACGTAGAGAGCGGTCCCACCCACTCCCTACATCATTCTGTGATCTCGGTGTCTTCACAGATAGCTTTGAACATGCTCTAAATATTTATTCCGATACCATGTATACTATGTATTTGTTTATTCATTGTATACATGCCTGCGCAGCGATTAGCAGCATAGCAGGCTAACGTAATAGGAGACTCTGGAGATGCATAAAAAAATAAGAACATATGCTATACAAGTAAGGGGCGTGTGTGATTGGAAGCTTAGAGAACGTGACCATAAAAAAAGGTATGAAAATAGATGGGCGAAGGAACAGCAGCAGAATTTAAACAGTTTGTGTGGTATTATTTTTTTTAATACACACATATTAAAGGCAAGTAATGAATGAAAACGTTATTAGTTTTAAATGTTTGTTCAAAAGCAGCGTATCGTTGGCACATAGTTTACCATCACTTAAAGGGATAGTAAACACCAAAAATGTTATTGTTTTAAAAGATAGATAATCCCTCTATTTGCCACTAGGCGATAAGCCTGCCCAAAGGGCAGACTATGTTTAAAAAATACAAACCCCCAAGATAAAGTTACAAAAAATAAAAAAGTAAAATTACAGAAAAAAATAAACAAAGCTATCCAAAAATAAAAAAATTAAACTTAAACTAATACCCTTATAAAATTAAAAATCCCCCCAAAATAAAAACACCTCCTAATCTAATCCTAAACTACCAATAGCCCTTAAAAGGGCCTTTTGTAGAGCATTGCCCTACGTTAAACAGCTCTTTTACCTCTATAAAATACTAAGTTCCCCCTAACAGTAAACCCCCCCACACCCACCAAAACCCCCAAAATAAAAAAACTTAACACTAAAAAAAAACTAAATTACCCATTGCCCCTAAAGGGGAATTTGTATGTACATTGCCCTTAAAAGGGCATTCAGCTCTTTTACTGCCCTTAAAAGGGCAATCTGCTCTTTTTCAAGCCCAAAAAACCCTAATCTAAAAAAAAAACACCCCAAAAATTAAAATAAAAAAGCTTAAGACAAAGTCCCAATTAGGTACTCAGCGTTCCTGAAGTCCGGTGGAGAAGGTCTTCTTCGAGGCGGCTACATCATTTTCTATCTTCATCCGGAATGAAGGCGGCACGGAGCAGAGGTGTGGAGCTGTCTTCCCCAATGCGTGGATCCTCAGCGGCAGTCCTTAATGGCGGTGGTCCTCAGCGGCAGTGTTCCTCGGCAGCATGGAGGCTCCTCTTCATCCGATGTCCGTTGTACACTGAAGGATTGAATGCAAGGTACCACAATCAATTTGGGGCACCTTGCATTCCTATTGGCTGAGATTTTGAAATCAGCCAATAGGATTAGAGCTACTGAAAACCTATTGGCTGATTTCAAAATTTCAGCCAAAAGGAATGCAAGGTACCCCAATAAATATGGGGTACCTTGCATTCAATCTTCAGTGTGCGATGGATGATCGCATGAAGAGGAGCCTCCACGTCGCTGACGACCACCGCCGCTGAGGACCGCGACTGAGGATCCACGCATCAGTAAAGCCATCTCCGCACCTCCGCTCCGTGCCGCCTTCGCTTTGGATAAATATAGAAGGTGATGGAGCCGCCTGGAAGAAGACCTTCTCCACCAGACTTCAGGAACGGTGAGTACCTATTTGGGGCTTAGTGTTAGGATTATTTTTTTTTTAAGATTAGGGATTTAATGGGCTGGAAAAGAGCTGATTGCCTTTTTAAGGGCAATGCCCATACAAATGCCCCTTTATGTAAAAGAGCTGTTTAACTTAAGGCAATGCCCTACAAAAGGCCCCTTTTAAAGGCTATTGATAGTTTAGATTAGGGGGTGTTTTCTCCATAAATGTCATTGTCTTTGCCCCCAGTCATTGTCTTTGCCTATTTTAAAAGCAAGGAGGTGGTAAAATTTAGGGGGGCCCATTTATCAAGCTCCAGATGGAGCTTGAGGGCCCGTGTTTCTGGCGAGCCTGCAAAAGACGCAAAAGACCGCTGCACCATAACCTGCTCGCCTGCTCTGAGCAGGCGGACAGACATTGCCGCAATTCAACCTGAATGAGTACGATCGGGTTGATTGACACCCCCCTGCTGGCGGCCGCGAATCTGCAGGGGGCGGCGTTGCACCAGAAGCTCACTAGAGTGTCTGTTGCACAACCTATGTGGTGCATTCGTTGAAATACTATTTACAGGCGACTAAGGATTTTCGCCAGGCTTCTGCTTTGTTTGTTGTTTTAACAGGGAAACACAAGGTTCAGAAAGCTACGGTTACTTCTCTTTCTTTGTGGCTTAAGAGTATAAGTATAAAATATTAACCCCCAAAACCGCCAAACCCCACATCGCAATAAACCTAATTAATCTATTAACCCCTAAACCACAAAACCCCCACATCACAATAAACCTAATTAACCTAATAACCCTATACCGCCAACCCCCCCACAACGCAAATAACTAATTTAATTACTAAACATCCCCTAAATTAACTCCAATTACTACTAAATTACAATTAAAATAAACAATCCTAACATTAAATTACAAAAAATAAAAAAAACTCTAAAATTACAGAAAAAAATAAACAAAATTATCAAAAATAATAAAATGTAGCTAATCCCTATGAAAATAACAAAGCCAACCAAAGTAAAAAACTTAAATTATGCTTACCTGATAATTTTCTTTTCTTCAGATGGAAAGAGTCCACAGCTGCATTCATTACTTTTGGGAATTCAGAACCTGGCCACCAGGAGGAGGCAAAGACACCCCAGCCAAAGGCTTAAAGACCTCCCCCACTTCCCTCATCCCCCAGTCATTCTTTGCCTTTCGTCCGAGGAGGTTGGCAGAGAAGTGTCAGAAGTTTTCTCTCTTATGGAGGGTAGTACTCTTCAGCATGGGACTGGAGTTTTAAGTAGTCCTGTCAGTCTCTCAGTAAGAGCATGGGTTAGAGTCCGGAGATGCAGGGAGAGTCTTTCTGCGAAAGCATCCCGACCCATATTAACAGCTTCACAAGCAATCAGCGTTGACGATTTTAGCTGCCTGCTTTCTTCTTTCAAGTCCATGGCAGAAGCGACGCTACTATCTGTCACACTTGAAGGCGTAGATTCGGGTAAGATCGTTTCATTTTACTTTCATCATGGATGTATTGTAATTACAACTGTTTATCCAGAGGGGCTACAACCTTTCGGGGATAAACTTAACATAGGGTCTCAGTGAGACTCCTTTTGTATCTTAGAAACAAGGGTTAATATCTCCTATGGGGGGTTATTGAACAGGGGGGGGGGTTTAATCATGTTTGTTATGTGATTCTGTCTGCTACTGTGTAGTGATACTTCGGCTCATGGCTATTTTGGAACATAATGGTATATGTCTAGCGAACCGGCCTTAACAGTCAGGCATGCTTTTTTCATGGACTGCATGGTTTACCTTGAGACTGGGTTTGAATCCTGCTGCGGCAGTTTTCTTAAGAGACTTATGATTCTGCGGACTGGTTAGGGACGCCTCAGTTTTTTTCAGGAAGACTATGTTTGGACATACGGACTAGCTCATTGAGCTTGCAAGCAGGAAGGCCAGGGTTCATATCCACCTTCGGGTTCTGGTTTCAAACTTTAAGGCCTGTCTTGTCCTTCGGACGAAGTGTGCTCCTTTTCATGGGGGGTTTTCTCTGTGGATTCAATAGTGGTGTTTGGATGATTTTTCATTCGGTCCGTGTTTTGATCAGTCTATGGCGTAATGTCTTGGGGCATGTGCGCTGTTCTTATCTGTGCCCTCCCCTTTGAGGGGGTAGCTTGTCTTCCTTAAGAGCTGGGGTTTCCTCTCTCTGGAAGGTCATTGTCCTGCCCTGTGTGTAGGAGGTTGGAACAGGTGGCTTTTGTTTCTGTGAGGGGCAGCAGTCTGCTGCTCTGTGGAATGCTTTGTTCCAACTGTTGGAAATTAAAATCCCATGTAGAGACTGTCTAAGAGAGTTGTGACAGGTCTTTCTAAGGATCTATTGCACTTTCTCTGTTCCAGGTCATAGGGAGTCCTCCTTGGGAGTGCCTTATTGGAGGAGCGGATTGGGTTTGCACCCGAGCTCTGTTGGGGTGGATGAGTCCCCCCATTATTTCCTGTCCCTGGGAGCTTGTGGTTTGGGTCTTTCTGTTCCCCGCTCTGTCAGTCATGCTTGTCGCTTGGGCTGGTCCGGTGTTTGGAGCAGGATCTGTGATCTGTTGCTCTGCTAATCGTCCTCGGGTCATTCGAGGTACATTGAGCCTCTTTGAGGTTCTATTTTTTCTCCACGTCCAAAGATCTGTGGGAAGGACTGGCGGCTCTTGGATAGCCTGCAACTTTATCCACTAGTTGGTGGATGCTTAGCAGTCTGAAGGATAGTATTTCAGCTGCTCCTTACTTGCCCTGCAAGTATTCAAGTTTCTGCGTCATTTTCGATGACGGCAGTGTGCAGTGTTTTGTCTCCAGGGGATGTACGTCAGATGTTCACCTTTCTGAGCTTGCTGCACTAGGTTTGGTTCTGAAAATTTAGATATTCAGAACTACCTTTTTACGACTCTGGGGACCTTCGTCTTCAGTCCTCTTAACTAGAGTGCGGTTGCATTGTGTTAGGGGAAGATTCTCTTCTCTGTTCAGACTCCCAGCCTTAGTCCGTGGTTTCTGTATCTCTGGGGTCTCGGCGTTGCCTCCCCCTGTTTCTACGAGACTGGTTGGGTCTCTGCTAGTCTGACCTGGTTTCTCTGTTTTTTGCTCTGTTTCAGGACTCATTGTGCCCTTTTCTTAGTTTTTTTTCTGGTGTTCCTTATGCTTGTGTTCTCCGTGTCTTTTCTTCTTTGTGGAAGAATACAGTAGTTTGTTCCCTTTCTCTAGTAAGGGGTGTGTTGTTTGGAGACATACTGCTGGGCGACGGGGCTCCTGGAGACTGTTGGCTCAGTTGCGTCTAGCTCCTGCAAGGCTTGTGGACTATCTGTCTCGGCTTCAGATGAAGCAGGATTTTGTTGGGTAGGGGTTTTTCAGGCCTGGTGCCCTCAGAATGGACCACCTCTTGTACCCTCCCGTTTTAGAATTCAGTGTCCTCTATAGCTTGGGTATTGTTTTCCCAAAAGTAATGAATGCAGCTGTGGATTCTTTCCATTTATGAAGAAAAACTTAAATTATGCTTACCTGATAATTTTCTTTTCTTTAGATGGAAAGAGTCCACAGCTGCCCGCCCGTATTTTTGTGGGGCGTCCGTTATTTTGTTCTTCTGGCACCTTTTCACCCTGATATTTCTTCTACTGTTCCTTGTTCCCTCGGCAGAATGACTGGGGGATGAGGGAAGTCGGGGAGGTATTTAAGCCTTTGGCTGGGATGTCTTTGCCTCCTCCTGGTGGCCAGGTTCTGAATTCCCAAAAGTAATGAATGCAGCTGTGGACTCTTTCCATCTGAAGAAAAGAAAATTATCAGGTAAGCATAATTTAAGTTTTTTACTTTGGTTGGCTTTGTTATTTTCATAGGGATTAGCTACATTTTATTATTTTTGATAATTTTGTTTATTTTTTTCTGTAATTTTAGAGTTTTTTTTATTTTTTGTAATTTAATGTTAGGATTGTTTATTTTAATTGTAATTTAGTAGTAATTGGAGTTAATTTAGGGGATGTTTAGTAATTAAATTAGTTATTTGCGTTGTGGGGGGGTTGGCGGTATAGGGTTATTAGGTTAATTAGGTTTATTGTGATGTGGGGGTTTTGTGGTTTAGGGGTTAATAGATTAATTAGGTTTATTGCGATGTGGGGTTTGGTGGTTTTGGGGGTTAATATTTTATACTTATACTCTTAAGCCACAAAGAAAGAGAAGTAACCGTAGCTTTCTGAACCTTGTGTTTCCCTGTTAAAACAACAAACAAAGCAGAAGCCTGGCGAAAATCCTTAGTCGCCTGTAAATAGTATTTCAACGAATGCACCACATAGGTTGTGCAACAGACACTCTAGTGAGCTTCTGGTGCAACGCCGCCCCCTGCAGATTCGCGGCCGCCAGCAGGGGGGTGTCAATCAACCCGATCGTACTCATTCAGGTTGAATTGCGGCAATGTCTGTCCGCCTGCTCAGAGCAGGCGAGCAGGTTATGGTGCAGCGGTCTTTTGCGTCTTTTGCAGGCTCGCCAGAAACACGGGCCCTCAAGCTCCATCTGGAGCTTGATAAATGGGCCCCCCTAAATTTTACCACCTCCTTGCTTTTAAAATAGGCAAAGACAATGACTGGGGTTGGAGGGAAGGGAGGTGATATTTAACAGCTTTGCTGTGGTGCTTTTTGCCTCCTCCTGCTGGCCAGGAGTGATATTGCCAACAGTAATTAGAGATGATCCGTGGAATCACTGTGTCATTAGAAGGAAATAGGAATTAGTTGAATAAGAAAGAAAACAGTAAAAGTTAAACTAAAAGTTAGACTAGAAGTTACAGAAAAGAGATATTCACTCTCAGAGAATGAGTGATGTCATAAGGTAGAAAAAACAGCTATCTATATTTGTTACAATTATATGGAGAAATCTAATGATAACAATAGTAAATCACCTGTCTCTGACAAAGCAGTAAAGAAAGCGGATATTGTTTATGGTTTTGTTTATGATATTGTTTTATTATCTCCGATTGATGTTTATTGGTTTTTACTTATTTTCTCTGTTGCTATCTAAAGGGTAGAGATTTTTGGTAAAGAAATAATTGTAAATAGGAGCATCCTTTCTTGTAATAAAATACATATCTATACCTATATATCTATAGAAATAGATATAGAGGGTATAGGTATGCGTAGATATATATAGAAATATGTATTTACAATAAAAAGGACATTATCCTCTAAGTGAAGAACGTAAACTGGAATGTGAAATATGTACAGCACATATACAGTAAGACACAAGGACACAGATACATATGTATACATATATAAATATATATATATATATATACTGTAAATATATACATACTTTGAGCCCTTATAACTTTTTAATGCATTTTTTCTTATTTTTATTATCAGACTGTGTTAATATGGGTGTTACTGTACTTTTAAATATTTTTGATGTGTTTTGTGCAAGGTTTTTGTCTCACGTAAGAGCTCTGAAGTTAACCCGACGCAAGAAAAATTTGATTGCACTCAAGCAATTGTGTTTTCTTTCAACTCATAATATGAGCAGTATTTAAGTTGTGCGTAAAGAGCTGCAAAATACCCTGTCTTGCTCGTGCGCTACAGTTAGCGTGCCACTTGTAATCTAGCCTCTTTCAAGCAGTCTTTACTCTGAAAATGAAAAAGCTAGGGTGGATCCTAAAGGTTTCTGAACTCTAACCCTAAAACATTATACAAAGTGATTGCTTGATCAGTATAGGAGTATATATGATTATGTACACATGCCTCTAACTGACCACAGCCATAGAAGATACGATAAACAGTGCTAGATAATCTGAAACATTTGTTTTAAAAAATACTATTTTAAATGCATTTAAAACATTTATGTGTGGAAATTGTTTGTATGAATGTAAAAAAATGACTACTATAGGGTACTGTTGGTTCTAATTGTTTTTACAATGCTGTGTATATTCAAAAGAATTTCTGTGCCACAATATAAATAGTGAGTTTAAATATGTACACAACTGTGCTTAAATGAAAAAATAAAATTAGCTTTTTTTATGTTTTGTAATAGCTATTAAAATACCTTCATAGCATTACATATTATAAGAAAGAAAAGTAAAGATTTTTAAAATGTGTGTTTTTCTTCTTGTGAAAGAGCATGTCTGTAAAGGTTAAATTAGTTTAATTGCTATACCAGCTGCAGATTATAAAATATATGGGAAATTGCTCTGTTAGGTAGATTTTTGTATATGAAATAGGGGCCTCTGATAATTAAAACCAGAACCAAATTAAATGTACCAAGCTTAGAGGAAGAGCAGACCTCCTTAGCTTATCTCTATCTATGTACACACAATCCTCCTCTTATCTATCTTTACACTCTGAGACCAATACTCTTTGTCCAAGCTTGATTTTTTCTAAACCATCTTGTTTGCATAACTTTTCTTTAACCAGTACTAAAGTACAGGTGAGGATACAACAGGCAACAGCAGCTATTTCAAATGATAAAATAAAGGTAAATGGGCTATTTGTTAATAATTTAATACACTCCAGCAGGTAAAATGGCTAATTGGGAACACATTAAAGGTGAGAAAGAAAATTCACAGTACACTGTCCCTTTAACTTCTTAACCACCCTCTAAATGTATACACATGTCACAAGGTACTGGGCTTTTAGGACTTTTCTGATGTTTATTCACATCCAACATAAAAATGTTTTGTATTTCTCATTGCACAGATCTTTAAAAGTCTTAATTTGTTTTTCACTTACCAGTTTCTATGTAGGTGCAGGAAGGTCTCATTGCGTGCCACCCACTGAGCCAGTCTGAGTCTGAAACACAACACAAGTCAATGGCCAAATGTTTGGTCTTTCACATGCAAAAAACCCAAAACCTTGGTACTTAATGAGTTAATGGCATGCATTGTGGCACTTACGGTGACAATAAAATAGTGATCTCATGTGCTACAAAGGGGTTAAACACAACATTACAATTAGCTAAGAAGTGACCATATTTGATATGGAAAAAAGCAAGTATGTATAACATTTCAATTTAGAAATGGCTACAAAAAGAAAATTTATCAAGCTGCATTTACAGCTTCTGGGATGTTGTGACTTCACATAAACAAGTCTGCAAACACATTTAAGAAGCAGTTCCTGTTTCTTATCCTCTGAGTTGGCAGAAATAAATCACTTTACACTTGCTCATTTAGGGTGATTGACAGGCCCTGCTCTTGCATGATTGGTTGCTAAGTTTTTCCATCTGGGCATTTATCGCAAGTGGCGATTGCTGGTGGACAGGTTCTCTGTTAAAGGGACACTGAACCCAAATTATTTATTTTGTGATTCAGATAGAGAATGCAATTTTTAGCAACTTTTTAAATTACTCCTATTATCAAATTAAAGCAAGAATGTAAGTTTAGATGCCGGCCCATTTTTGGTGAACAACCTGGGTTGTCCTTGCTGATTGGACAGCACCAATAAACAAGTGCTGTCCGTGGTTCTGAACCAAACATTTGCTGGCTCCTTAGCTTAGATGCCTTCTTTTTCAAATAAAGATAGCAAGAGAATGAAGAAAAATTGATAATAGGAGTAAATTAGAAAATTGCTTAAAATTGCATGCTCTATCTTAATCATGAAAGAAAAAAATTGGGTTCAGTGTCCCTTTAAGAACTTGTCTGCTTCCAGACGGATGATACATTTTCTTAAAAGCATAACTTGACTAAGTAGAACACTCAGCAGACAAGTGAGGCAACCCTTCAAGCAACATACCCAATACAGATGTAGTTTTGCTTGATTTATTTTATGGAAATACACAACGGACAATAAAGCATAATAACTTACTCATGAAGAGAAAAAACACAAATGAGCGAAAAAATATAAATGATTACTTCCTATTACTGCTAAAGGACATGTCTATTTAGCTTCTTGATAAAAATCTAGTCTGCATCATTACACTCTTAATGTTGTATGATGCGTAGCACTAGAGTCTCTTCCGAGGAAATCATCAGTCTTGTTTTTTTTTAAGTAGATGTGCTGTCAACACTTGTAAAAGGCAAACAACAGCATTCACAAACATGTTTGTTTTATGGTGGACGTCATCAAGGCAGAGTAGATAGACTGTATGATTCATTGAATAATCTGTCAATACTGTGTGTTGTGCATGTGTATGTGCATGTTTGCTTAGGAGTGTTTTCCCAAATATCCCATCTAAGACAAAGGAGCTTTTGAGCATAACATTACATTTCTCTTTGATCCATATAAAGAATGATATTTTTAAAGTTTTTCATTTATTGCACTTTGAAAAAGAGACACCTTTTGTTCTGAATTAAACTGCATTTTGTTTTAACTTTTTGAAAATGACTATGAACCAATAAAGCACAATGCACTGTTCTTATCAGCCAATGATACATTTCATCTTTAGGGACATTTTGTAAACATTTTTATGTTGAGATTTTTATGAAGTTTCTATTTAGCAAAACAAATAACAGAGTAGCACTGTGTTTGAACAGAAATAAGCAATGTACACAGAGAGATTGGCCAGCTCAGAAATAAGAAACAATGTACAGAAAGATAAGTGGCTTCTATTATCAGGTGGAGAACATATTGTTGGGAAGTTTCAAAGGAAGGATCTTGCAAAATGACCCCAGTGAGGGGGTGAAAGAAAAGAAATACATTTAGCTGAATGCAAAGGGTTGTGTAGACACATGAGATAATAGATTTATTTAATTTAGTATAATGTATCATTACAAGAGACATTGGGGCCGAATTGTTAAGCACCGTATGGTGCCTAATACAAGAAGCTGCTGTCTCAAGATCTCTGATCCTTAACTCGTCTGCTACCTCTGAGCGGCGGACTGCAATCAACCCGATCAAATACGATCAGGTTAATTGACACTCCCTGCAGGGGGCGGCATTGCACAAGCAGTTCACCAGAACTGTTTGTGCAATGCTAATCCTGTTTGTGCAATGCTAATCAGCATTCAGCAATGTCTGTCGGACATGATCCAGCTGAGCGGATCATGTCGGACAGACATGTGATAAATCTGCCCCATTGACACAGGTATTGATAATCTCCCATAAAACAACTCATTTACCCAAAAAAGTCAGTAATTTCTTTTAAAACAGAGCTATATATTTGTTATAATACCAGTTCTATGTCAGATTCTTTGTTAGAGGCAATAGTGTGGAGGTTGCAGATAATAAATTCATATAAGATAAGGTTATGCGGTTAATGCTTCTTGCTCTATTCAAGCATACTGGCAACCGAACTTACAGTTCTGACTGTGTTCCATTGATAAATTCCTCAGCTTCATCTCCCTGACCTGCCGCACCATCATACTCAGCAACCCAGTGAGCTCTGCATACTCTTTATTAGTATAGGGGCCTTTGATGGTCTAATTCTATAAGTGTTACAAAAATCTGTTACTAGAGATGGGCGAATGTTTTACAACATTCGAAAAATGAAACAAATGTTATCTTGTTTCGAATGTTTTTATAACATTCTAACATTCGTTTAATGTAATAGTCTTTTTAATGCTTTCTTAAAATTTAATATTTGAATTATGCAATATTCAAATTCGAAAAATTCAAATTTATATATTTGTAATAGTATTTCTAATGCTTTCTTCAAATGTAATATTCAACATTTGCAATATTTGAAATAGAAACATTCGAATTGATATATTTGTATCTATTATGTATCAATTTACTAAATTCACTATCACATGAACTATTCAACTTCTGAATAGTATTTGTTAAATCGAATGTTACATTCAAAAGTTTGAATGTGGACATTCAATCTAATAATAAACATTCAAATTCAAAAAATGTAAATAGCATTCGATTATAGAATTTTTAAGACTATTCTTTCTTATCAACATTCGATTATGTAAATCGAATTTCGACAATAAAATCCGTTCTAACATTTAAATTTGAATATAAACACATACGCCCATCATCCCTATGTGTTACCTTTTCTATTTCAGTGTAAGCTCGAAGGAAAATAATTTTGTGTTGCAATAATAATTTTATTTATTTATATTCAGCTCAAACTTCAGGACAGCAAGGTTTTTTTTGTCAGGAGTGAAGAAGGGACCAAGCATTCGTATAAAGGTCAGATGACCAACACAGTTGCTGGGTTTTTTTCTGTTCTGTAAAGTGTCTCAAGGGAAACAGATATGTACACAGGAAGTTAGTCAGCTGCCACCCTAAAACTGAATTATGGGCAACTGAAGTAAAGTTTTTTGTTCTTATTGTGTAGACCATAATTTTGCTACTCTAATAAACAGAATGTCTTACAGCATAAACATTGTACAGACTGAATGGCAGCAGTTTCCTGTTTAAATGTTTTTTTTCTTCACTGTTTTGTACCACACCATGCCCCTGAAACCAATAGAATCATTTCTTTAAAGCAAAACAATCAAACTAATAGGATGTTAAGGAGAAATGCCCGATACTGCACTGTAAGCAGAGTCAAGATTATGTCTATTATTTAATCCTATATTAATTGTAGAGGCAATACAAATGGACACTTCTACCTGAACTGGTCAGCATTATCAATATATATATACACACTAGTGTTCAAAGTTTGGGGTCACTTAGAAATTTCCTTGTTTTTGAAAGAAAAGCACATTTTTTATATCCATTAAAATAACATCAAAATGATCAGAAAAACAGTGTAGACATTGTTAATGTTTTAAATGACTATTGTAGCTGGAAACGGCTGATTTTTAATGGAATATCTACTTTGGCTTACTGAGGCCCATTATCAGCAACCTTCTGTTCTGTGTTACAATTGGACGTTGCGTTTGCTAATCCTAGTTTATCATTTTAAAAGGATAATTGTTCACTAGAAAACATTTTGCAATTATGTTAGGACAACTAAAAACTGTATATATATATATATATATATATATATATATATATATATATATAAAACTGTATATGTATATATATATATATATATATATATATATATATGATACTGTTCATGTAAAATATATAGCTATACCTATATATCTATAGGAATAGATATCCATGTATAGGTAAATGCAGATGTATATAGAAATATGTATTTGCAATAAAAAGGACATTATTCTGTAAGTGAAGAAAATTGGAGTGAGAAATATGTACAGTAAATGTACAGTAAAACACAATTACATATAAACATATGTGCACACACATATATATATATATACAGTATATATACAGTATATATATATATATATATATATATATATATATATATATATATATATATATATATACATATATATATATATATATACATACATATATATATATATATAAACACAAATATTGATATGTACATTGGAGCCCTTTGCAGTCAAATACCTGAAAACATGTTAAAGCATTTTTATTGACTATTTATATTTAACATGTGTTTAACTGTATGTACTGTACATATTTCACATTGAGTTAAATATAAAAGTCTGCACTTCAATTTCATCTAGGTTGTTTCTTTTCAAATCCATTGTGTGTAAAGAGCCAGAATTATAAAAATTGTGTCAGTGTGCAATTATTTACGGACCTAACAGTATATATCTATACCTATACAAATACATGAGTGTATCTATAGGTATAGATATGTATGTATGTTCTATTTACAAATAGATTTAGAAATTAGCATATAAGCCTACCTAGGTTTAGCTGCCAACAATGAATACCAAGTGAACAAAGCAAATTTGAAGATAAACTTAAAGTTGTTTAAAATTGCATGTCCTATCTGAATCATGAATGTTTAATTATGACTAGACTGTCCCTTTAAGCAAAAAAGAATTCAGAAACAATAAGACATTTTAATGCTAAACAGTGTGAGGGATCAACAGTTCATTATGATATAAGTAATGTACAAACTCTAGATAATATAGAAGCAGAATTGATCACTTTGGATCTAGAAGTGCTATTTCCTGCCATATTCTGCACCACAGACAAGAAACCACCAATTCCTTAAGCAAGTTATAATTGGTCAGAAGTTAAAAAGATCTAAAATATCGGCTTAACTTTTCTTTCTGAAAATGAATATATTTTATCCATTATAAAAGGTCTTTAAGCATCCAATCAGATTGTCAGTTGCAAGGGAGGGTGCAGGGCACAGTCACTTTATTTCTCATTAGTTTAAAGAAGTTTACTTTGCAATCTTGCAGGATTATGGTGAACTCATATGAAACCCTCCTGTTTTCTTCATTCAGTCTTCTCTAGAGCTTGGGTATTTGTTCCCACAAGTGATGAATGAAGCAGTGGACTCTCCTCCCCACAATGGAAATGAAATGATCAGGTAAGCATAATAACTCTCCTCCCCTTTAGATGGAAAACATAAATTACTCTTACCTGATAATTTCATTTTCATCATGGGGAGGAGAGCCCACTGCACTCACCTGTTCTCCGGTGGGCGGACCTAAATTTATTTTTTGTTCTTCTGGCACCATTTATACCCTGATATTTCTCCTACTGTTCCTTGTTCCCTTGGCAGAATGACTGGGAGATGAGGGAAGTGGGGGAGGTATTTAAGCCTTTGGCTGAGGTGTCTTTGCCTCCTCCTGGTGGCAAGGTTCTTATTTCCCACAAGTAATGAATGAAGCAGTGGACTCTCCTCCCCACAATGGAAATGAAATTATAAGGTAAGCATAATTTATGTTTTTAGTTGTGCTCTGGGTGATTTTATTTATCCAGAAGTTAACCCTATGCCAGAATTTCTGAATCTTGGGGCAGCTCCAGAGACAATGATACAAATCTGCGTCCAAGAAATTACATTTATAACAATAAGCTTTGTCCCATCTTGACCTACGACTAGGTATAATATAAATTCTGTTTATTACTTTAGTGTGTGATTCCCTCCAGGAGGAGTACATCTTTGCCACATCGACTAACTTGAAGCTTTTTTGAATGGTTTCTATTGTAACTGCTATCTTTTTAATATTATCTTGACCCTGAGTTAATATAATAATTTTGCAAAGAAGAGATATAGGGGCTGAATTATTAAGCTCTGTCTTGATAAAGCCCACAAAGCGGTGAAATGCATTGACATATAGAGCAACTGAACTGACTAGCTGAGAATTCCACTTCAACCCTGAGGAGTTTACATGGTAAACGGAGGGCAAGAGGAAAATAATTGTTTTTGCAATGGCCGTTGCTACATTGTTTCCAGCTATACTCCTTATATCTCTTGGCAATCAAGTGACGTCACGAGTCACATAGGATCAACAGATAACGATCGAGCAACACCGAATTGATTTAGCTACTGGACATAACGCTTTGGAGAGACACCAGTGAAGTCCAGGTACAGTCGGCAGTCGGTTGGGTTACATTGCAGCCGACACAATCTGATAGTGGAGCCTTAAAAGGAAAATATACAAAGGAGCTGAGAACCATAATACTGGTAAGATTGTTCTATACACACATCCGGTAAAGCTACCAATATACTTCCAAGTGCTGCTACATAACACCATGTACAGCAATTAAACAAAAAGTCAATATCTTTTTCACATTTAGGTCCTTGCCAATATAGGAGCAAATAGAACTGTCATTTATACACAAAGCCCGACTAAACTGAAATTCTTAAAAACATACAAACGGATAAGTGTGTGGTGCATTTTATATTTTGTTATACCATACAAACAAGACTATTACTTGAACTCATACGAGGCCATACTGCATTGAGACTTTGTATTAATACTATTAAGTGGATATTAGTATGGTGCATTTGATATTGCTAACATATGTGAAGTTTTGTTATATATCAATTTGTATACTCTTTTTAAGGGAGACGTCCCTGTTTGTCTGTTCAAGTACTGATCATTTCATATACATATAGTGTAAAAATCTAGGATAATGTATTTTTAGTAAGTACTATTGAGTATACATTTCTATGCTGGAAGTCATTTTTAAAGAAATAATTTGGCAATAAATATTTTTTATATATATTTTTACAATATCATCCTCCTGGTATCTTTTGCTGTTGTAGCGCTTTGTCTCTACTACTTTTTTACTTTCCTGCTTTTCCCCCATGTCTATATAAGAAAAACCTAGTCCTCAGATATTCTTGTGTGGATTGTTGTGATAAAAAAAACTTCTCTTTCCCTTTTCGCACTGAAATATTTATCCCAGCATTCTTTAGAATGATCACTAATATAAGAGTTGTAGCAGTTACGTAACTTATTAGCCAATTGGATGTCCCTAGCCAGTGTTTTACGTTTATTTCAGACTAAATAAACTTTAATTTCCCCTCTTATTACTGCCCTGTGTTTGAGTTAGTGTAGCACAAAGAACTCCACTCTCTAGCTACTCACAGCGGGAACTATCTTCTTCCTAGATAGTTAAAAATGAACAAATAGAAATAAACACATTTTGTGAGGCTCTATTTAAAGCAAAGAAAGAGTGTATAAATCAATTTGGTGCTAATGTGAAAAATCCAAAAAGATGTATAGAAATATATACAAGATATAAATTATATATTTATGTGATATCTGTTTATTGATTAAATCTTAAATGTGTTCCAAAAATAAATAATAATAGTTATTAAAAAACAAAAAATAGTAATGGCTTCCCTTTCAATTCGAAGCTATATATAAACACTGATGTTAGTTATATTCCAAGTATGATGAGGGTGCTTACTTCAAGTCAGTGTGTGAATTGTGAAGTTATATCTTAATATAAGGTTATCTCCTAATAAATAATGTGAACTTTAATTCAGTGGTGAAATACAAAAATGTATCTTAATACTAAATTGTATCCTAATACAATACAGTGGAAACTCGCAATTAGTAGAAACAAAAGTTTAATATCAACAGTTATAAAACCAGCAATCTGTGGATAGTGTCTCAAATAATAAACATATGGGGACGTCTCCCCATAACATCGTTTTTTACTGCTAAAAATGCCCAAAGGATACCAACAGCATGCCCTTTAGCTCTCTCTCTTCAATGGGTGAAGAAAGAAACAATGTTCCAAATTGTGAAAGAACTGAGATATATTAATCAGAAAGTTTACGGATGAGCGCAGGGTGGATTTGATTTAAATCAAACTGATTTAATTCACAATTTAAATCACTAGTCAGTAAGGCTTGATTTAAATCATAGTTTTCTACATAAAGACTAATTCTTGCTGGTATAACTTTAATATGCAAGTAGATGAAGATTTTTAGAATAACAACTTTTCATATTTGTTTTTTTCTCCCCAGTTTAATAGGTTAATCAATATAATTCATATTTGGACAACTTTTCTGTTGTACTTAAGAAGGAGAAAAATAATCATTACCTTAATAATAACAATTTAAATAGATTTATTCAACTGAAACAATAACATTACAGCATATGTTATTTGCTTAAACAAACATCCATGTTTAACTAATTTGGCTAAACAAAATATATATATTTTAAGAAACATACGGCTAGATTTAGAGTTTTGTCGGTAACGACCCGCGTAGCTAACGCTGGCTTTTTTCTGGCCGCAACCTTTAAAATAACTCTGGTATTGAGAGTCCACAGAATGGCTGCGTTAGGCTCCAAAAAAGGAGAGTAGGGCATATTTAACGCAACTTCAACTCTCGATACCAGACAGTGGCGTCACTAGGGGGAGGCGGGGGGGCGGGCCGCACCCGAGTGACACCCTCGAGCTCAATCTGATTGGCTGATTGGATCAGCCAATCGGATTGAACTTGATTCTGATTGGCTGATTCCATCAGCCAATCAGAATATTCCTACCTTAATTCCGATTGGCTGATAGAATCCTGTCAGCCAATCGGAATTCGAGGGACGCCATCTTGGATGACGTCATTTAAAGGAACCGTCATTCGGCTAGTAGGCGTCGGGAGAAGAGGATGTTCCACGTCGGATGGAAGATGATGGCTCCCGAAGAAAGAAGATTGAAGATGCCGTTGATAGAAGACTTCATCCGGATCATGGAACTCTTCAGCTCCCGCTTGGATGAAGACTTCATCCGGATCATGGACCTCTTCAGCTCCCGCTTGGATGATGACTTCAGCCGGATCATGGACCTCTTCAGCCCCCCGCTTGGGCTTGGATCAGGACATCGGAGGAGCTCTTCTGGATCGATCGGTGAACCTGGTATGGTGAAGATAAGGTAGGAAGATCTTCAGGGGCTTAGTGTTAGGTTTATTTAAGGGGGGTTTGGGTTAGATTAGGGGTATGTGGGTGGTGGGTTGTAATGTTGGGGGGGGGTATTGTATGTTTTTTTTTACAGGCAAATGAGCTGAACTTCTTGGGGCATGCCCTGCAAAGGGCCCTGTTCAGGGCTGGTAAGGTAAAAGAGCTTTGAACTTTAGTAATTTAGAATAGGGTAGGGCATTTTTTTATTTTGGGGGGCTTTGTTATTTTATTAGGGGGCTTAGAGTAGGTGTAATTAGTTTAAAATTGTTGTAATATTTTTCTGATGTTTGTAAATATTTTTTTTTTTTTGTAACTTAGTTCTTTTTTATTTTTTGTACTTTAGTTAGTTTATTTCATTGTAGTTGTTTGTAGGTATTGTATTTAATTAATTTATTGATAGTGTAGTGTTAGGTTAAATTGTAGATAATTGTAGGTAGTTTATTTAATTTATTTATTGATAGTGTAGTGTTAGGTTTAATTGTAGCTTAGGTTAGGATTTATTTTACAGGTAAATTTGTTATTATTTTAACTAGGTAGCTATTAAATAGTTCTTAACTATTTAATAGCTATTGTACCTGGTTAAAATAAATACAAAGTTACCTTTAAAATAAATATAAATCCTAAAATAGCTATAATATAATTATAATTTATATTGTAGCTATATTAGGATTTATTTTACAGGTAAGTATTTAGCTTTAAATAGGAATAATTTATTTAATAAGAGTTAATTTATTTCGTTAGATAAAAATTATATTTAACTTAGGGGGGTGTTAGTGTTAGTGTTAGACTTAGCTTTAGGGGTTAATACATTTATTAGAATAGCGGTGAGCTCCGGTCGGCAGATTAGGGGTTAATGTTTGAAGTTAGGTGTCGGCGATGTTATGGAGGGCAGATTAGGGGTTAATACTATTTATTATAGGGTTAGTGAGGCGGATTAGGGGTTAATAACTTTATTATAATAGCGGTGCGGTCCGGTCGGCAGATTAGGGGTTAATAAGTGTAGGCAGGTGGAGGCGACATTGAGGGCGGCAGATTAGGGGTAAATAAATATAATATAGGGGTCGGCGGTGTTAGGGGCAGCAGATTAGGGGTACATAGCTATAATGTAGGTGGCGGTGCTTTGCGGTCGGCAGATTAGGGGTTAATTATTGTAGGTAGCTGGCGTCGACGTTGTGGGGGGCAGGTTAGGGTTTAATAAATATAATACAGTGGTCGGCGGTGTTAGGGGCAGCAGATTAGGGGTACATAAGTATATCGTAGGTGGCGGTCGGCAGATTAGGGGTTAAAAAAATTTAATTGAGTGGCGGCGATGTGGGGGGGCCTCGGTTTAGGGGTACATAGGTAGTTTATGGGTGTTAGTGTACTTTAGAGCACAGTAGTTAAGAGCTTTATGAACCGGCGTTAGCCCAAAAAGCTCTTAACTACTGACTTTTTTTCTGCGGCTGGAGTTTTGTCGTTAGATTTCTAACGCTCACTTCAGACACGACTCTAAATACCGGAGTTAGAAAGATCCCATTGAAAAGATAGGATACGCAAATGACATAAGGTGATCTGCGGTATGGAAAAGTCGCAGCTGAAAAGCGTTAGACCCTTTTTTTAATGACTCCAAATACCGGCGGTAGCCTAAAACCAGCGTTAGGAGCCTATAACGCTGGTTTTCACGGCTACCGCCAAACTCCAAATCTAGGCCTTAGACTGTCAGCCCAGCCTACACATGAAAAACTTAAATCATGTCCTCTGTAGCTCACTCGTTATCTTCAGCTTCTTCTTTGTTCATAATCTGGAAAAGAAAAACAAGCTTTCCTGCTTTATCGAGTCCCAAACGATTTCTCAATTTAGAATGAATGAGTCCAAAGGAAGAGAATATTCTTTCAACGCCTGCAGAAAAAGCTACTGCTGTTAAAAGTGAAATCATTACTTGAACAGTCTCTAAATCCATGTGCTTAAGTGACTTCCACCAGTTCACTGGTGTGACTTTCTTTAAAATATCTTCAGCAAACATATATTTCTTGAATGCTTTGAAGTTTATTATAGTTGCCATTACAGATGGATGATTGCTGGATACCCATGTAATAGCTAACTCCTCTTCCTCAGCACTTAAGTTTTGACCCTGAAACTGACAATATTTGCCAAAAAATGAGCTGGAGACAGTGCTTGTCCCAAATCCGATTTAAATAAAAAAAATCAGATTTAAATAAAAAAAATCAGATTTAAATAAAAAAAATCAGATTTAAATAAAAAAAAATCAGATTTTTTTTTTTTTTTTTTTTAAAAAATCAATGATTTTTATCCACCCTGGATGAGCATTACTGCAGCTCTTTGCAGGTAATGCTCCTTACCTCCGTAGCCGTTAATCTGTGTCTTTCTGACAGCTGGATGATTGTGGATGCAACAGTGTTCAAACCTCCTTCCCTCTATTGCCGCTATTGGGCGTCTTATCTGCAGTCTGTAGATGATGATGTTACAGGCGGTTTTACCTTGCACAAGTACCACATTTGTGTATTCCTTGTGTGGCACTACTGTGGGTCCTTCCTTGGCTCTGCACTTCAGTACTATAAGTACGCAGCGACCGACCCTTTATTGAAGAAGCTAATGTATACCTAGCTGATGTTTACAGTGGTTGTCACGCCACGCCGCTCTAGCCGTTGCTAGGGGCATAGTGTCTCCTTCCCTCCTCGTTGCCAGGGGCAGTGTCGGGTCCGGATGCGTGCGGTGTTGACGTCATTGCTGCACACTCCTGATGCCGGTCAGACCTCTGTGGTGCAAATCCTGCGCCTATTTAAAATTTTTACAAACGATCTGTCACTGCCCAAGTATTGATGTTACTTTGTGTGCTCCTGGGTGTGACAGATAGTTCTATCTATGCGCCTTATTACCGTTACTGAACCTGCCTGTCTGACTACTCTACCTGCTTTACCCCTTAACTGCTGGATTGAAATACTCTTGCCGAACTCTGCCTGCCTGACCATTCTAGTGGTGTGCCCTTGGACTGCTTTACTGTTGCCAAACCCTGCCTGCCTGACCATTCTAGTGGGTTGCCCTTGGACTGCTTTACTCTTGACAAACCCTGCCTGCCTGACCATTCTAGTGGTTTATCCTTTGACTGCTTTGCTGTTGCCAAACCCTGCCTGCCTGACCATTCTAGTGGTTCATCCTTGGGCTGCTCTGCTGTTGCCGCTGGGGACTGTCCTGCCTGTGGTGAGTGTTGCCTTCCTCATCTCACTAACTTTCTCTGCTCTGGGATATTCCCTATCATACCGGCTTGATGTCGGGATAACAAGACTACTGGCCGCGTTTGGTCTGATAGTATCCCACGAGCCTTACAGTGGTTTTTTAATTCTATTTCTTATAATCAAATAAATGTCAGTTATACCAACTAACACCTCCTTTCAACGCATTTTATCCCTTTAAAATAATATTTCACTGATGTATCCCTTTTAATAAATACTCTGTATCTGTCCACTCAATATTCACTATGTTGTATTCATTGAGGTTTCACTAGCCTCTCCTGCTTCACCAGATCCTATGTTATTCTATGCCCCTGATTCACTGTAGTTCACCCATCCCTTCAATATTTAGTTTAAAAAGCGTACACAGCATTTATTAAGAGGGAAGCTTTATTCAAGTGAAATTCAAATCCTGGAAAATGTATCTTGGTGAATAATGACAGTATGAATGAAAAACAAGCTAACTTAATTTTTAAGAAATATTAATAATAGTAGAAAAATAAAAAGCAATAATGAAAAACATTGAATAAAGCACGATCACCCAGATTACGAGTTTTGCGTTATGGTTTTAAAGCTGAAAAAATAGCCATTTTGAGCGTAAAAACCGTAAAGCAGCTATTACGAGTTGTGTCAGTATAGCTATACCGCAAGCATTTTAGCCTGTAGCGCAACGTCAATCCCGCACTCAAAAAAATGACGTTTTTACGTGGGATTTTCATAGCGCCGGTATTACAGGTTGTGCGGTAAGGCTAAAATGCTTGCGTTCCAGCCTATACCGACGCGATCCGTTCCGCTATCTGAGACCAGTAGTTATGAGTTTTGCGCAACAAAACTGTTTCACAAAACTCATAACTAAAATGTTACAAAGTACACTTACACCCATAAATTACATATTAACCCCTAAACCGAGGCCCTCCTGCATCGCAAACACTATGTTAAAGTTATTAACCCTTAATCGTCCGCTCCCGACATAGCCACCACTAATTAGTTATAAACCTCTATTCCGCCACTCCCCGACATCGCCACCACTAAATAAAGTTATTAACCCCTAAACCTCTGTCCTCCCACATCACCGCCAATAAATAAACCTATTAACCCCTAAACCTCCAGCCCCCCACATTGCAAAAAACTAAATTAAACTATTAACCACTAAACCTAACAACCCCCTAACTTTAAATTAAAATTACAATATCCCTATCTTAAAATAAATAAAAATGTACCTGTGAAATAAAAAAAACAACTAAGTTTAAACTAACAATTGACTTAACAACTATTATACTAAAATTAAAATAACTACTACCAATTAAAAAAAAACTAAATTACACATTAAAAATAAACTAACACTACTAAAACAATGTAATCTAAAATTACAAAAAATAAAAAATACTAAATTACAAAAAATATCAAATACTAAATTGCAAATAATAACAAACGAAATTATCCAAAATAAAAACAATTACTTCTAATCTAATAGCCCTATAAAAATAAAAAAGCCCCCCCAAATAAAAAAAAACCCTAGCCTACAATAAACTACCAATAGCCCTCAAAATGGCTTTTTGTAGGGCATTGCCTAAAGAAATCAGCTCTTTAACCTGAAAAAAATACAAAGACCCCCCAACAGTAAAACCCACCACCCAACCAACCCCCAAAATACAAAACCTAACACTAACAAAAACCTAAGCTACCCATTGCCCTGAAATGTTCATTTGTATGGGCATTGCCCTTAAAAGGGCATTTAGCTCTTTTGCATTGCCCTTAAAAGGGCATTTAGCTCTTTTAAAAAAGCCCAAACCCTAATCTAAAAAAAACACCACCCAAAAAAAGTAAAAAAAAAACCCTAATACTAACTCCCAATGATCCACTTACAGTCTCTGAAGTCCGGACATCCAGGCAGCAAGGTCTTCATCCATCCAGGCGGCGTCTTGTATCTTCATCCAGGTGGCATCTTCTATCTTCATCCCGCCGTCGCAGTGCAGGTCCATCCTTTAAGACATCCGGCACGGAGCGTCCTCTTCATACGGTCGCTGCCGTACACTTAATTTATTTGAATAGCCAATAGAATTTCAGTAGCTCTCATCCTATTGGCTGATTTGAACAGCCAATAGGATTTCAGTAGCTCTCATCCTATTAGCCGATTTTAATTTCAAAAATCAAATCAGCCAATAGGAATGCAAGGGACACCATTTTGAAAAGATTCCCTTGCATTGAAGATTCAGTGTACTACGGTGACCGTATGAAGAGGACATTTTGCGCCGAATGTCTTGAAGGATGGACCCGCTCCGTGCCCCCGGAATGAAGATAGAAGACGCCTCTGGGATGAAGATAGATGATGCCACCTGGATGAAGATAGAAGAAGCCGCCTGGATGGATGAAGACCTCGCTGCCTGGATGAAGACTTCTCGCCGCCTGGATGTCCGGACTTCAGAAACTGTAAGTGGATCGTCTGGGGTTAGTGTTAGGTTTTTTTTTTTTAACTTTTTTTAGGTGTTTTTTTTTAGATTAGGGTTTGGGCTTTTTTAAAAGCCTTTTAAGGGTAATGCAAAAGAGCTAAATGCCTTTTTAAGGACAATGCCCAACAAATGCCCTTTTCAGGTTAATGGGTAGCTTAGGTTTTTGTTAGAGTTAGGTTTTTTATTTTGGGGGGTTGGTTGGGTGGTGGGTTTTAGTGTTGGGGGTTCTTTGTATTTTTTTCAGGTAAAAGAGCTGATTTCTATAGGGCAATGCCGTACAAAAGGCCATTTTGAGGGCTATTGGTAGTTTATTGTAGGCTAGGGTTTTTTTTATTTTGGGGGGCCTTTTTTATTTTTTATAGGGCTATTAAATCAGGTGAAATTGTTTTTATTTTGGATAGTTTCGTTTTTGTTTGTTTTTGTAATTTAGTGTTTGTTATTTTTTGTAATTTAATTTAGTATTTTTTATTTCTTGTAATTTTAGATTACATTTTTTTAGTAGTGTTAGTTTTTTTTTTTAATGTGTAATTTAGTTTTTTAATTGGTAGTTATTTTAATTTTAGTATAATAGTTATGTTCGGTTAATTGTTAGTTTAAACTATGTTTTTTTTAATTTCACTGGTAAGTTTTTATTTATTTTAAGATAGGGATATTGTAGTTTTAATATAAAGTTAGGGGGTGATAGGTTTAGGGGTTAATAGTTTAATTTAGTTTTTCGCGATGTGGGGGGCTGGCGGTTTAGGAGTTAATAGGTTTATTTAGAGGTGGTGATGGGGAAGGCCAAAGGTTTAGGGGTTAATAATTTTATTTAGTGTTGGCAGTGTCGGGGAGTGGCAGAATAGGGGTTAATAGCTTTATTATAGTGTCAGCGATTTTGGGGTGCGGGGGAATAGGGGTTAATAACTTTATTATAGTGGCGGCGATGTCGGGGAGCAGCAGAATAGGGGTTAATAACTTTTATTAGTAGTGGCGAAGTCGGCAGCATTAGATTAGGGTTAATAACTTTATTTAGGTGTCAGTGATGTCGGGGGCAGCAGATTAGGGGTGTTTAGACTTGGGGTTTATGTTGGGGTGTTAGGTTTAAACTTAACTTTTTTCCCCATAGACATCAATGGGGTTGCGTTACGGCGATCGCCATTCCGCCCTTCAGTTGTTATTTTCTCCCCATTTATATGGGGAAAGCGTGCACAAGCATGTCAAAGCAGCCCTTGGATTATGTGGGGTATGGAGCTCATCGCCACCATATCGCACGCACAATGCGGCTTTTTAGAAACTTGTAATGGCAGCACTATTTTTTCTTTTGTTTCGCACTCTATATAGCGCAAAACTTGTAATCTAGGTGATTCATATTAAGGAGCATTTTTAATTATAGTAATATATTAATACCTCTGTGACAAATTTAACTCAGTCATTTATTATTCTCATTTAATTCCTTGTGATTTTTAGTAACTCTCCAGCAACAAAAAAATAACGCTCATCAAATAAACAAAATGGATTAGTATATGTGCCAATCTATTGCACGTCTGCCTGCTAGAGTGTAAATCACATTGCTCTTGTGGAGCAGTCATTTCCTTTAGCCTGTGTGCATGAATCATACAAATGCAGCATAAGCAAAATCTGTAAGGTTTGAATGGAGTTGACATTTTAAAGCACAATCTAGGGGAAACAGCCTAAATTAATGTGTTTCAAATTTACATTGCTGCTTCCTCTTTTATCCAGTTTTCAAATGAAATCAATTCTATGGATAACTTACTTAGGGCTAGATTACAAATGGAGCGCTAATTTATTGTGCGCCTGTAAATGGACAAATCTGCCTGTTTACGGGCGCACGAAACATAGCCAGCCATTATAAATGGCTGGTTATTGCTACCGTGAGCACAAAGCAGTTTTTAGGGGTTAAAGTGTGTGGGTGTGGGGTGTTAGAAAAAAAAAAACGGCACTGAAAAGTGCCTTTACATTGTGGTCTATGGGGACTGTGTTTTCACTCAAAATATATATGTATATGCTTATATATACACATAAATATATATGTATATACATTTGCTGCCCTTTACTGCATGATTCTATGCAATGTCTTACGCCATTAGAACGAGGCTCCCATTGTAGCCTATGGAAGCGTGCTCTTGTGAGTTCAAAGCTTCCCTGCAATGCACTCAACATTTGCGTGCGCTGGTATGACTGAGTGGTGCGCAAATATTCCACTCGTAATCTGGCCCTTAATCAATAAGAATACACATTTACAATTAAATACTCTGTGTTTAAATAATAATATATTTAGTCTATTACAAGAAATAGCCTTTAAAGGGACAGTAAACACTTTGAGATAATATAAAATGCTTAACCCCTTAATGACCGAGGACGTGCAGGGTACGTCCTCTTAAAAAAGTCACTTAACGACCAAGGACGTACCCTGCACGTCCTCGGTTTGGAAAGCAGCTGGAAGCGATCCTGATCACTTCCAGCTGATTTCCGGTTATTGCAGGATGCCTCGATATTGAGGCATCCTGCAATAACATTTTTTACCCCTCCGGTGCAGAGAGAGCCACTCTGTGGCCCTCTCTGCACCGGACATCGATGGCCGCATTCGTTGGTGGGTGGGAGCTGAAGTGGGAGGTGGGTGGGCGGCCATCGATGGCTTCTTAGTGAGAGAGGGGGGCGGGATCGGTTGCGGTATCGCCGGGGGCGCGCACGGGCGCGCGCGCGTGCACGGGGGGTGGCGGGCGGGCGCGTGCACGGGGCGGGAGCGGGTGGGAACCGCTACACTACAGAAAAAAGGTACAAGTTGAATATATAATTAACTTATTTTTTTGAAAGCATCTAAGGGATCAGGAAGGGGTGGGGGGTTGGTATTGGGGGGGGGAAGCTACACTACAGAAAAGGGGCATTTTTTTTATATTTAACCGCATATTTTTCACTAAAATGGGTACTGGCAGACAGCTGCCAGTACCCAAGATGGCGCACATTAAGTCAGAGGGGGAGGGTTAGAGAGCTGTTTGGTGGGGGATCAGTGAGGTTGGGGGCTAATGGGGATCCTACACATAAGCATATGTAAATATGCTAAAAAAAAAAAGCACAAAAAAGCCAAAATTCTCCTTTTATTTTAGTACTGGCAGAGTTTCTGCCAGTACTTAAGATGGCGGGGACATTTGTGGGGTAGGGGAGGGAAGAGAGATGTTTGGGAGGGATCAGGGGGTCTGATGTTTCAGGTGGGAGGCTGATCTCTATACTAAAGCTAAAATTAACCCTGCAAGCTCCCTACAAGCTACCTAATTAACCCCTTCACTGCTAGCCATAATACACGTGTGATGCGCAGCGCCATTTAGCAGCATTCTAATTACCAAAAAGCAACGCCAAAGTCATATATGTCTGCTATTTCTGAACAAAGGGGATCCCAGAGAAGCATTTACAACCATTTGTGCCATAATTGCACAAGCTGTTTGTAAATGATTTCAGTGAGAAACCTAAAATTGTGAAAAATGTAACATTTTTTTTAATTTGATCGCATTTGGCGGTGAAATGGTGGCATGAAATATACCAAAATGGGCCTAGATCAATACTTGGGGTTGTCTACTACACTACACTAAAGCTAAAAATACCCCAAAAAGCTCCTTACATGCTTCCTAATTAACCCCTTCACTGCTGGGCATAATACACGTGTGGTGGGCAGTGGCATTTAGCGGCCTTCTAATTACCAAAAAGCAAAGCCAAAGCCATATATGTCTGCTATTTCTGAACAAAGGGGATCCCAGAGAAGAATTTACAACCATTTATGCCATAATTGCACAAGCAGTTTGTAAATAATTTCAGTGAGAAACTGAAAGTTTGTGAAAAAATTTGTGAAAAAGTGAACGATTTTTTGTATTTGATCGCATTTGGCGGTGAAATGGTGGCATGAAATATACCAAAATGGGCCTAGATCAATACTTTGGGATGTCTTCTAAAAAAAAATATATACATGTCAAGGGATATTCAGGTATTCCTGAAAGATATCAGTGTCCCAATGTAACTAGCACTAATTTTGAAAAAAAATGGTTTGAAAATAGCAAAGTGCTACTTGTATTTATGGCCCTATAAGTTACAAAAAAAGCAAAGAACATGTAAACATTGGGTATTTCTAAACTCAGGACAAAATTTAGAAACTATTTAGCATGGGTGTTTTTTGGTGGTTGTAGATATGTAACAGATTTTGGGGTTCAAAGTTAGAAAAAGTGTGTTTTTTTCCATTTTTCCTCATATTTTATAAATTATTTTATAGTAAATGATAAGATATGATGAAAATAATGGTATTTTTAGAAAGTCCATTTAATGGCGAGAAAAACGGTATATAATATGTGTGGGTACAGTAAATGAGTAAGAGGAAAATTTCAGCTAAACACAAACACCGCAGAAATGTAAAAATAGCCTTGGTCCCAAACGGACAGAAAATGGAAAAGTGCTCTGGTCACTAAGGGGTTAAAGTGATGGTAGACACAGCCTATACTAAATGTAAATATGAAATTGTTGCTGAAAAAGTTGGATATGGGCACCGTTACTTTATAGCAACATCACACCTGGAAGGTTTAAAAATAGTCTGCAGTTTATTAGTCACTCTCACAACTGACATCCAACTTAGAAAAGCCCTTTTTTTTCAAGCGATGATGTATTCAAAGCTCATCCAATGTTTGCGTGAGCCATACGACAAGAATCAGATTTATATATCTTGTTTTAAATTTTTATATTAAACAAGTTATATAACAGAGTTTATTCGCTCTATGCCACCCCCTTGTCAATGGGGTCACATGGTCAATAAACCACTGTCCTTAAACTTGACACACTGTGTTTACACAGGACAAAATGGGGTGCCACTGGTTGCTCAGAGTTACCACTTTTAATGGCCTCTTTGATAGCAAACCGATAGTTTGTCATCCTTTCCCTAAAGGTAGTAATGGTCTTTCCCACATAGACCAGGGAACATGGGCAAATCAAGATATAAATAGCATAGTAACTATTACAGGTCAACTTGTGATAAATCTTGAACCTCTTATTCCAGTGTGGATGTTGAAATGTACTCCTTTTTAACATGCTATCCCATGTGATGCAGTCCCCACATTGGAAGCATCCCGCTTTCATAGACTTCAGCCATGTGTTCCTTTGGTAGCATTCCACAGGGTCTGTTTTGATTAATAATTCCCTTAGATTACTTGCCCACCGAGATACCATCTGTGTTGATCTGATATGTTGGAACGGCAAAGCTGTATCTGATTTTACCAGTTGCCAATGTCTCTTAATAGAGGAATCCAGTTGCTGATGTGTCATATCATAAGTGGTAATGAAATTAATATGGTCTTCTTACTTAATTACTTCTTCAGAAGGTCATCTTGTGATCGCTCAGTTATTTGAGATTTAATCTCATGGACCACCTTAAAATCATATCCACGTGTTATCAGCATGTGTGACATTTCCTCTAATTGCAGAGTTGGGAACAACCTGAGTGAGTTGAGAGGCTACTATCCCTTTCTTTTGGTGCATAGGGTGATAGCTATGAGCTTATAATAAAGCGATCAGTTGGCTTAGTGTAAATAGCGTAAAGAGATGTTCCAAACCTACATTTCTTAAAATTTATAATCTTAAAGATGTTCAGATCCAAGAAATGGATCTCACTTAAATCAAACTCCAACTTAAAATTAATAGGCTTCTCTAATTGATTTAACATATTGACCCAAAGATTTAGTTTATTAACTGAACCCTGCCATATCAAAAAGACATTGTCGATATAACGAGTATAATAAATCACTTCTTTACATTCCTGAGGTTTCATCACTGTTTGTTCATACCAGGCCATGAATAGGTTTGCATAAGTTGGTGCCATATTTGACCCCATAGCTGTCCCTGAAATCTGCAAATAATATTCATATTCAAATTATTTTCCAAACATAATGGCATTATCCCCAATAAAAATTCAATTGGAGGTCCTGCATGGCAATGAGAATTAATCACCATGGATCTGAGGGATGGAGGTGTATAAGCTATCTGCATCCATTGTCACCAGAATGTCATTTGTTTGTCAATCATCAAATGTTTTTAATATAGAGATAAGACTAGGTGAATCTTGCAGATATTATATATAAATAATTTTTTTATCCTTTCAACCGAAAATTCTCACAATATTTTATTATTTTTTTTTTGTAAAGTTTTTATTCAAGGTTTGAAATAAGACATACATAAAACATTGAGCGATAAAACACAGTAATAATGGAATACAGATATCGTATAGCATGAGATTTTAAATGTACAATATATATTCCTATAAGAGAAATCCAAGGATATAGTATATAACTCAAAGGCCTAATACTTAATTTACCTCCAGGATGACACATGAGGCCACTTTTGGACCTCATCAGTATATTTTCAAATTATAGGAGGTTATTTCCAACAAAGGAGACCACTCTTGGATATTAGATGACAAACCTCTTTTTGTATTTTAAAAGAAACTGTAATAACACACTAGAATGGTCTTTGAGAGTTGAAACATCTGCCAACATTATTAATGAAACTACTTATACCTAGTGAACAGAATATTATGTTAAGCTTTGAGTGGGGTCTTACATTGATCAACTAAGGTAACATTTGAATCTACAGTGCAGATACATATAGCTATATAAACTATAATAACCAAAAGGTGATCCTATAAAACTTATGGTTCATCAAAACATGGTTTGTATAGATGCTGAGTACATAAACAGAGTTGGACTCAATGAGAAAAAGAAAATATGAGTAAAGGGAGCCCCCATGACAGTTTTAGGAAATTAACCTTCAGCAATATTTAGAGGTTCAAGCAAGTGAGTTACGCAAAAAAGTTATATGGTTAGTAAAACTTAAGAGAGTTAAACTTAAAGGGACAGTATACTGTAAAATAGTTTTTCCCTTAATGTGTTTACAATTGCTTTTTTTACCAACTGCAGAGTAAAAAATGTATGAAAATTAGCTTTTTAAGGCTTATTTGTGTATATTAAAGCTCTGATTTTGTGTTTTGAAGCCACAACCTAATAAAATGGGTTGAGCTTGTAAATATAATCCGATCTCATTACTGTATCACATTGTGCAAATATACCTGCTTCTTTATCTTATATCTGTCCTTAAAACAATCACCAATACTTTGAGAGAACAATGGAAAATCAACATTTTATTACCTTATCTCTGCTATATCACACTGGGAGTGTAATTTCTTCTGCTGGCTGTGTTTACAAAGCTTATCTATAGCTGGTACGCGTGGCCACAAACTTTCAGAATAGGTGGGGATACCACATGCTAAATCAAATATTTCAAATGCCAATATAAGGGTAAAGGAGCTACTTGTAAACAATTTAATACACTCCAGCAACTAAAGTGGATCATTGGGAACAAATTAAAGGGGAGAATTTTTTTGAGTAAACTGTCCCTTTAAGAGGCATATTGGAGGCAACTTCTAGCCGATTAGATCTCAGAGTATGATATACTTATGTTTTTTAAATCTTAGAAATCAATATTTGTTGTACAAATAGATGTTTGCCTGTCTAGTGCTTAATAAAAACTATGGAAACAGCTTGACAAAGGTTCAAGAGTACTATATAAACCTATGTCCATTTATGAAGGTCCTAACAAATATTACCCCATTAATAATTATTCATATGAATGGCAGTCTGATATTTTGATTAGGAAGTTTTCAATCTTCTGTGGTAAATTATAATAAAGCGATTTGGGGGGCGGAGCTTACAGCCGAAGCAGCAAGTCATGTTTGTGAGGAGCTCCTGGCTCTATTTTACATTAATACAGCTGTTTTGTTAATTTGGGGGGAAATTGCAATACATTCTACCCCATTCCATCTCCAGGATAATATACCTTCCAAGATATTAAGGTTTGGATGCCGGTCGCACATTCTAGCAGCCTGATTAGGGTTGGAAGCTAAGCCACGTGGCTGAGATCTATATGGTGATCTGCTCAACATCACGGCAATACTCACTTAACTCTGGTAATATGCCGACCTTTATGGGACTCATGGCTGCAGTCGACGCATTGGAGGCCGGCTTACATGACACCCTGCATCATCACTTCACTGAGCTGATAGCACAGCTCTAACAAGCTTGGGCTTTGCTGATTATGCCTCCCCTAGAAACGGGGGATAGCGTTAAGGAAGTGGATGAGACAGCTACCGCTCCGGTATCAGGTACATTCCTACCAGACCTTACCCCACTTACTAGAGATGGTACATGTAACGAGCTCCGGTTTTGTGACGATACATATGTAGTTTGTGGGAGAACTTATGCCATTGAGGTGAGTCGATCTTATCAAGGTGCCCGTCCCAGCTTACATTTATCTCTGCTCAGCCCTCGACTAGCCCTAACAAGATAGTCAGGAGGAACTCCCATATTAAGCAACAGGACTTCGTCCCGAGGAACAGAGCCAGTCGGCTTGAAGACACCCACTGAGGGTAAAGTGGTGCAAATCTGGCATCCTAGCATCAGCTGTGCCAGGCTAAACCCGGTTGCTTGAATGGGCGTCACCCTGTATGACAAGAGGGCTAGGTACGACTCAGATTGCTTTAAAATGAACTTTGTTGTTTGAACTGCTCTTTCAGCCATTCCGTTGGCCTGCGGGTAATGTGGACTTGACGTGGAATGTACAAAGTTATATTCCCTGCTGAAAGCACTGAACTCTGTAGAAGCGAACTGCATGCCATTATCACTCACCAGCTCCATTGGAATGCCCCACCGGGCGAACAAGCTCTTCAGACGAATGATAACAGCTTGACTTGTGATATCATTCAAAGGTGCAATTTCCAAATACCTGGAATAGTAGTCGATCATAACAAGGAACTTTTTCCCGTGCAGTTCACACAAATCGGCAGCTATTTTCTGCCACGGCCCTGCAGGCAGCGGAGTAGAAATCAAGGGCTCCCTTCTATGAGTAGGCCGGCATTCCTGGCAAAAGGCACATTTAGACACGTGATTTGCAATGTCGGAGAAGATCCCAGGCCACCACACAGCTGTAGCTGCCCTCTCTCTGCACTTTGTAATGCCTAGGTGGCCATCGTGAATCCTGTTTAACATCTCCTTTCTTATGCTGACAGGAATAACGATGCGGTCTTGGAACAGCACCAACCCCTCCAGCTCCATGAGCTGCGACCTCTCTGGCTAGTAAGAACTTAAAGACATCCAGGCTGCCCGGCTCTCGGGCCAGCCTTCTTTTATGTACTTTATAACCTCTTGGAGATCTGTGTCCAAATATGTCTCTTTCTTTATTTCTTCCAGTTTCCTTGAAGAAATGGACTTTGAGGCCAGAACCGAATCAACATACACTTTCACATCCGATTCGGTTGAAGACTCTTCAGCAGCAGCCAGCGGGAGCCTGGATAGTGTATCTGTCACCACCAGTTGCTTCCCCGGCACATGCACTGCCTGAACATTGAACCTGAGTAGTCTCATTAAAAGTCGCTGGCATCTCAAGGGTGTTTTGTCGATATCGTAGGAGTTGATTAGAGGGACAAGCGGTTTATGGTCAGTCTCTAGACTAAATTTCTCCAAACCTACAAGGTAACGCTGGAAGCGCTCACAGGCCCAAACCACAGTCAAGCACTCTTTCTCAATTTGAGCGTATTTTGACTCAGCAGCCGTCAGTGTGCGGGAACAGTAAGCGATGGGCTGTAGTTTATTTTCATTTAACTGCAGGAGAGCAGCCCCCAACCCATAACTGCTTGCATCAGCACTAACCACAGTCTTTTTGGAAGGGTCGTAGAACCCCAGCACTGGGGCAGACCCCAGCAGGGACTTGGCCTGCATAAAGGATTTTTCTAGTGAAGGTCCCCAGACCCAGGCAACGTCTTTCTTTAACAACTCTGTGATAGGGTGTAGAACTGTGGATAATTCTGGCAGAAACTTGCCCACATAATTTACAAGGCCCAATATTTGTCTTAGCTCATGTACATCAGAAGGACTTTTCATCTGTTCAATAGCACAAATCTTCTCGGGGTTTGGTTTGATGCCATCCCCATTGATAATATGCCCAAAGTAACATAATTCAGTTTTCCTAAAATGACATTTTTCTTTATTTAACTTCAGCCCAGACTCTTTGATAGCCTGCAGCACACAACTTAAACACTGATCATGCTCCTCCACTGTAGACCCATACACTAGAATGTCGTCCATGACGACTGCCGTACCCACGTGGTCACTTAGGAGAGAACTCATTTCCCTTTGAAAGATTTCAGGAGCAGAGGATATCCCAAAGGGGAGTCTGCAGAAGCAAAACCGACCTACTGGTGTGATAAAGGTAGTCAGTTTGTGGCACTTTGGATCTAGGGGGATCTGCCAAAAGCCGCTAGAAGCGTCCAATGTAGAAAAGAGCTTCGCCCCAGTCAACTTTGGAGCCATGTCTTCTAATGTTGGCAGCACAAATCTCTCTCTCTTCACTGCCTCATTCAACCTTTTCAGGTCCACACAGATGCGCACCTTTCCGTTTTTCTTTGCAACAGGAACAATGGGGGCACACCAATCAGTTGCTTCAACAACCTCTTCAATAACCCCCAAAGACTTCATGCGCATAAGCTCCTTCTCCACTTGAGGCATGAGCGAGAATGGAATTCTACGGGGAGTAGAAATACTGTATGGGACTGCGTCACTTTTAAGTGCTATACGGACTGGCTTGCAATTCAGTAGGCCCAATTCGCCAAACATATCTTCAGAGATCTCATTCACTCTGGCCACTAGGCCCAAGTCACAGGCTGCTTTTCTGCTCAATAAATTGTTAACACACTGACCTCGAATCACATGCACCAACATAGTGAATTTCCTTTGCTTGTACTCACAGCTGGCAAGAAATTTCCCGCACAATCAATGCGGCCACCAGGACTATGGACATTTGTAGTAAAATTCGCCAGCTGTGGCTGTCGAGGCAGTTTCATAAATGCAGCAAAAGACATTACAGTGATATGTGCTCCTGTGTCAATCTTAAAATCGACTTTGGCTCCCATTACAGTAAAAGTAACCTTTCTATCTTCCTCTGAACTTGGCCATTCCACAACAGACCCCACAAAAGACACTTCCTGACCCTCTTGGTCACTATCCACCTGCATCTCCTTAATGTATTCAGTTTTACACACCACTTCAAAATTCCCCATTCTGTCACATTTTCTGCATCTTTTATCTCTGGCCGGGCATATAACTCTCTGATCCTGGACATGGTTGCACCGTGTGCATCGGGCATGCTGCGCCCATCCACTTCTAGGTCTATCCGTTACTTTAGATCTACCGCTCACACTGTGCCTTTCGCTAGCAGTTTTCCTGAACTGTTGCACTTCATCCACAAAACTCTCAGACCTCAGATCAGCACTTTGCTTTTTCACCAGTTCACTCTGGCGGGCCATCCTAATAGCCCCATCTAATGTTAAATCAGGCTCCAACTGCAGCTTCAGTGAGACTTCAGCATCTGCAATTCCAATAACTATTCTGTCTCTGATTTGCTCTTCTTTAGCAACACCAAACTCACAGAATTCAGCTAGTTCATACAGGCTGCGCACAAATGACTCCACAGATTCTCCCACACACTGATTACGTTTGTGAAAACAAGCTCTCTCATGAATCACATTTCTTTTGGGAACAAAGTGGGCACTGAGTTTATCCATAACTATATCAAAGTTAAATTCTTCCCCTTCTTGGAAAATAAAAGCATTGAACAATCGCTCCACATCCTTCCCCATAGAGTATAAAAGAGAATTAACTTGTACTTCAGCACTCTCCTTGTTCAGTTTGGAAGCAATCCTGAAGCGCTGAAACCGCTGACGCCATGTGGGCCAAGCTGCAGGCTGAGAGAAGTCAAAAGGCTCAGGTGGGGTAAACTTTGACATCGTCATCGATCAGGAACAGAAGCGCAGGCAAGAACTTCTGACACCATGTCAGGAGATGCAGGACATATACAGGACACAGCAATGATGATACAATTTTATTACAGAGCACAGAAACATACATCTAGTCAGGTTGATTTTACTAACTAACTGCGACACAGACTACCGGACCTAAGCCCCGTCCCAAACTAGTGACATCACTTCCTGCTCTCATCACACAAATATTAGCCCAATAGGGCTTCATTATAGCCGTTAAGGAAATATAATCCAAATAATGGTTAAACATTAAAACTTTATGAAAGCATTGTCTCTTACTTATCCAGAATGTATGGAAAGTGCAAGGGGCTAAATTCAGTATCCCTTTTTTTCAACCAACGCCAGTGTGGCTGTACTCACTGTGTCCCAAAAATAGCCAGTCATTCAATAACAGGGATAACTGCGCAATAAGGGTCCTTGCATATAGTCTCCTTGTGTTGCAGCGATTTAAAAGATAGTATGTGTCATAGGGCTGACTGCCTTGTATTTCCTTAGAAGAGCGTCTCTGGTATGGTGGAGGATCAGCAACGGGTAGTTGACTTGCAGCCTCTAAGGTAATGTGTGGTTTCCCCTCGATAGACCCTTGTGTGGAGATAATCGCAGATTGCTTGTGATCATCAATTTGCAGTTTGTGCACTAGCTCCTCACAAGTGTCAGTGTCCCACTTTAAGTCTCTGGCCACCTTTGTGGTGATCAAAATCCCACTCTGGAGCAAGCCACCACGATGCACCAACTTACATGGGGTCGTATCACCTGGCTTCCACTGGTCTGTTACTAGGACGTCTAAATTGAGTGGGTCAAAGGCAGTTCGCAGGGTTTCTGTAAAGGAGAGCTGGGGTTTATGTAGTAGGACCCTTATTTCTTCTAGCAGGTAATAAGCAGGTACCATGATGATCGTAGGTCTTGCAGATGTTAAGTGTATTCAGCATTGAGTGCTGCGTAACGACAAGGCCAGAGGGCGCCTCTCCGGGGGGTATAGTAAAGGCCTCAACCTCATAAATTGCTCCGGGCAGTAATACTAGCAGCTATTTTGATAATATTGAGCTCATCAGAAGTAGATTATTTAGTAGGTCATAGATCTAGTTGTATAGCACAAAGATGAGCCGGCTAAAATATAATTTCATGCAGAAACGGTTAAAATGCTGGAGGAGCATGCAGCTGTGCAGCTAGACATGGCTGCTGCCCGGAAGTTCACCCCTCAAAATGTTTAAGAAAGTCATTATTTCATTAAATGAGTTTATTTAATTCAATTGTTTTTCTAACAACGTAGAAAAGGTAGCAAATGTGTGAAATAAATTTCCTAGATATTCTCTTGTGAGCCTTATGAAAAATTACATAAAAGTTCTTTCAAAACCATGAAACATCCATGGGAAAATTTATAGTAATGCTAGAGCGTATATTCCTGATCAAAAGTTAAAAAGCCAGACATTTCAATCTTAAAAGGACAGTTTACTCCAGAATTGTTATTGTTTAAAAAGGTAGATAATTCCTTTATTACCCATTCCCCAGTTTTGCATTCCCAACACTGTTATATTAATATACTTATTACCACTGTAATTACCTTGTATCTAAGCCTCTGCAGACTGCCCTTTTATCTCAGTGCTATTTACAGACTTGCATTTTAGCCAATCAGTGCTGACTCATTCGTAATTGCACATGATTTAGCACAATGTTTAAATTACACACATTAACTAGCACTGTCTTATTTTGAAAGCTAAAAAATGCACTCTGCGACACCTGGATGAATATCCACTCTGTGACATTGGGATATAGATTGAACATGGAGCCGCCTGGAAAAAGATCTTCACCACTGGACTTCAGGAATGGTTAGTACCTATTTCTGGGTTAGTGTTAGTTGTTTTTTTTGGGGGGGGGGTGGATTTTATTTTTTAGATTTGGGCTTTTTAATTTTTTTAATGGGCATTAAAATAGCTGTTTTCCATTTTAAGGGCAATGCCCATACAATTTAGATTAGTTTTTTTTTTAGTTTGGTCTTTTTTATTTTGGGGGGTTGGGTGAGGTTGGGGGGGTTTACTTTTAGGGGGTAATTTGTATTTTTTTATGTAAAAAGAGTGTTAGCTTAGTTTTTTTTTTATTTTGGGGTGGCTTTTTTGTTTTTATAGGGGCATAAGATTAGGTTACATTTTTTTATTTTGGATAATTTCGTTTATTTTTTTCTGTAATCTTAGATTTTTTTTATTTTTTGTAATCTTAGGTTTTTTATTTTAATTTAATCTTAGTTGTTTTTTTATGTAATCTTAGGGTTTTTTATTTTCATGTAGAGATAGGAATTTTTATTTTGTGTAATTTTAAAATATTTTTTAAGGTAGATAGCCTTTTTTATTTTATGTAATTGTAGTTTAATTTGGGTTAACTTAGGGGGTATTAGGTTAGGGGACTTAGTTATTACATTGATACTTTGTGTTGTGGGGGGTTGGCGGTTTAGGGGTTAATAGGTTAATTAGGTAGATTGCATTGTGGGGGTTGGCGGTTAAGGGGTTAATAGTGTAATTAGGTAGATTACGTTGTGGGGGTTGGCGGTTTAGGGTTTAATTGGGTAATTAGGTACTTTGTGTTGTGGGTGGCAGATTAGGGGTTAATAGAGTTAATAGGTACTTTGCGTGGGGGGTTGGCGGTTTAGGGGTTAACTTTATTAGGTAGATTGCTATGTGGGGGGTTTGGCAGTTTAGGGGTTAATACTTTCAATAGTAGTTGCAATGTGGGGGGATGGCGGATATAGGGGGTTTGACGTGGCCGTTTGCTTTTTTTGAAAACGGTTAGATTTGTAAGAGGGATTTTGTAAAAAATGTAGGTGCACGCAGTTCATATACTGCCGTAAGTCACTGGCGACTCCAGAAATGTGTATTTGTGCACATTTCTGTACCTCACCAGATTATCCGATTTACGGCATTATATGATCTGCCAGCACCGTATATGTGATTCACCAGATGTGCAAGGTGAACTTACAGGCAGCGTGGGTGTCAGCAGTTGCGCTGAAACTTACACCGTATATGTAATCTCCCCCCTGTGTCTTTTGTTAAAAGGACATGAAACTCAAAATCTTTCTATCATAATATAGACAGGACATACAATTTCTCTTGTAAGGTGTATCCAGTCCACGGGTTCATCCTTTACTTGTGGGATATTCTCCTTCCCAACAGGAAGTGGCAAAGAGAGCACACAGCAGAGCTGTCCATATAGCTCCCCCTCTAGCTCCAAGGGTAAAGTGAATGTGGTGTTAGAATTGTAGTTTTTATTTTCTACAAGCAAAGGTTTGTTATTTTAAATGGTTCAGGCTGTTTCACATGGAGGGTCCTGCTGCAGTTTGAGGGCCTATAAGAAGCTTTTTCCCCACAAATCTGGTTCCTAAGGGCAGGTAGGGCCACAGCAGAGCTGTGGCAAAGTGCTGTAGGTTTTTTAACCGGTTTGTTGGCTTACTGTCGATCCGGTTTGGGCATTAAGGGGTTAATCGTTTTTATTGCTAGTGGTGCAATCTTACTAATGCTTTAGGTACATACTGTAAAAATTTCGAAAAGTTTACTGCATTTTTCACTGTTTTGCAAAATTGTGTGCCTTTTTTATCTCTTAAAGGCACAGTAACGTTTTTTTTCAAAGTGTGTTTTTACTTGATTAAAGTGATTTCCAAGCCTGCTTGTGTTACTACTAGTCTGTTAAACATGTCTGACACCAAGGAAAGTCCTTGTTCAATGTGTTTAGAAGCCATGGTGGAACCCCCTCTCAGAATGTGTCCCACTTGTACTGATATGTCTATACACTTTAATGAACATATTGTTGCACTTAAAAATGTGGCCCAAGATGATTCTCAGACAGAAGGTAACGAGGTTAGCCCATCAACCTCTCTCCAAGTGTCACAACCAGTTACGCCCGCTCAAGCGACGCCTAGTACCTCTAGTGCGTCTAACTCTTTTACCTTGCAAGATTTGGCGGCAGTTATGGATAATATCCTCTCAGTGTTTTTATCTAAACTGCCCGTGTTACCTGCAAAGCGTGATAGCTCTGTTTTAAGAACAGATTCTGAGCATTCTGACGCTTTAGTAGCCGTATCCGATATACCCTCAGAACGCTCTGAAGTGGGGGCGAGGGATTTGCTGTCTGAGGGAGAAATTTCCGATTCGGGAAAGGTTGCTCCTCAGACAGATTCAGATACATTGGCTTTTAAATTTAAACTAGAACACCTCCGCTTATTGCTCAGGGAGGTATTAGTTACTCTTGATGATTGCAACCCTATGGTGGTTCCAGAGAAATTGTATAAAATGGACAAGTACCTAGAAGTTCCTGTTTACACTGATGTGTTTCGGGTCCCTAAGAGGATTGCGGATATCGTTACTAGGGAGTGGGATAGACCAGGTATTCCCTTCGTTCCCCCTCCTGTTTTTAAGAAAATGTTCCCCATATCTGACCCCGTGCGGGACTCGTGGTAGACGGTCCCTAAGGTGGAGGGGGCTGTTTCTTCACTTGCTAAACGCACAACCATACCAATTGAAGACAGTTGTGCTTTTAAAGACCCTATGGATACAAAATTAGAGGGTTTACTTAAGAAAATGTTTGTTCAACAAGGTTTTCTTCTCCAACCTATTTGCTTCTTCGGAGGCTATTTTTGGGAGAAAGGTTTTACAAGCAGTGGTGCCTTCCGTTTAAGGTACCTGTCTTGTTCCCTCCCTTCATCCGCGTCCTAAAGCTTTGGTATTGGTATCCCACAAGTAAAGGATGAACCCGTGGACTGGATACACCTTACAAGAGAAAACAGAATTTATGCTTACCTGATAAATTACTTTCTCTTGTGGTGTATCCAGTCCACGGCCCGCCCTGGCTTTTAAGTCAGGTAGATTTTTGGTTTAAACTACAGTCACCACTGCACCCTATGGTTTCTCCTTTTTCTTCCTAACCTTTGGTAAAATGACTGGGGGTGGAGCTAGAGGGGGAGCTATATGGACAGCTCTGCTGTGTGCTCTCTTTGCCACTTCCTATTGGGAAGGAGAATATCCCACAAGTAAAGGATGAACCCGTGGACTGGATACACCACAAGAGAAAGTAATTTATCAGGTAAGCATAAATTCTGTTTTTAAACAACTTTCCAGTTTACTTTTATGATCAAATTTGCTTAATTCTCTTTGTATCCTTTGTTGAAGTAGCAGCAACGCACTACTGGGAGCTTGCTGATCACATACAGTGAGCCAATGACAAGAGGCATTTATGTGCAGCCTCCAATCAGCAGCCAGGTCTCAGTAGTGCACTGCTGGTCCTGAGCCTACCTAGGTAACAAAGAAAATTAGATAATAGAAGTCAAATTCAAAGTTGTATAAAATGACTTGCTCTATCTGAGTCATGAGAGAAACACAATGGTGTTTCATGTCCATTTAAAGGGACATGAAACCCAACATTTTTCTTTTTCTTATTTTTCATGATTCAAATAGGGCATATGATTTTAAACAACTTTCCAATTTACTTCTTTTATCCAATTTGCTTCATTTTCTTGGTATTCTTCTGAAGACATCTGGTGAACCAATGGAAAGAGAGATTTTTTGTGCAGCTACCAATCAGCAGCTAGCTCCCAGTAATGCATTGCTGAGCCTACCTAGATATGATTTTCAACTAAGGATACCAAGAGAATGAAGCCATTTAAATAATAGAAGTATATTGGAAAGTTGTTTAAAATCATCTGTTGTGTCTAAATCATGAAAGAAAAATTTGGGGTTTCATGTCACTTTAATATCAGTCACCCCATCAATGATACTATGTTTGAAAGGAAAACCAATACACTACATGTAAAACTGAACCCACATAAATATTTCAAGCATTATATCCCACTGCCTCTGAGAGAGAGTGTTACTTTTTCCATATACACCCAAACGTGTGGTAAACAAATCAATATTTTCAATATTATACAAAAAAGTAAACTATAGATAACTATAAATAACATTTAGAAGTGCTGTTTCTAAACACATATTTTTTTTCTGTGAAACAATTACGTCACAATAAATCTTGCCCATTTCACATAACACAGGAATTGTTCCACAGATGCAGAACTAAAGTGCTCTACAAATATTTTTTTTTTCTATTTTCCTTATCTGATAAACAGGAAGAAACAGTTCAGAGTGACAAAAGATTACCAGAACAAATGAGCATTTTACTTGTAAGCTATTTCACCTCCCTAAGGTGTGGAATGTTGACTGTGAGACACCCGGCCTGAAAATCTTCCTTTTCAATTTTCTGTTTCAAAGTTCCACTTGAAATGTTAATGTTATTGCAATTATATCTGACAAGTGACAGCTCAAGTGCACTTGTCAACAATATCTGTAGGACAATTGTTTGTTTTCTGATATTTCTAGTATACTTTCTTTTTTTTTTTCAAGATTCTTAAAAGGGCACTCAAGTCAAAATTAAACTTTCATGATTCAAACAGAGCAGCAATTTTAAACAACTTTCCAATTTACTTCCATAATTAAAATGTGCACAGTCTTTTTATATTTACACTTTTTGAGTCATCAGCTCCTACTGAGCATGTGCAAAACTTCACAGAATATAGGTATATGCATTTGTGATTGGCTGAGGGCTGTCACTTGATACAAGAGGAGTGGAAATTGTCATAACTGAAATTTGTCAAAAATTCAACTACTCATTTGGGAGGTGACTTGGAAGTCTTGTGGTCCTTTTAAATATATTTTCCCCACTTTCTGCCTCTCTCTTTAAAGCTCAAAAGTTGGCACTCACCTTTCATCTGTCATTAAGAAGTATTCTCTAAGTTCTGTCATTCAGTTACTTAATTCCAAAAAATGATTCTAAAAAAAGTGTAAATGTATACAGAATGTAAACTTATCTATGGTTATACTAGTTATGTACAGTATATGTGTGTGTGTGTGTGTGTGTATATATACAGGGAGTGCAGAATTATTAGGCAAATTGTATTTTTGAGGATTAATTTTATTATTGAACAACAACCATGTTCTCAATGAACCCAAAAAACTCATTAATATCAAAGCTGAATATTTTTGGAAGTAGTTTTTAGTTTGTTTTTAGTTTTAGCTATTTTAGGGGGATATCTGTGTGTGCAGGTTACTATTACTGTGCATAATTATTAGGCAACTTAACAAAAAACAAATATATACCCATTTCAATTATTTATTTTTACCAGTGAAACCAATGTAACATCTCAACATTCACAAATATACATTTCTGACATTCAAAAACAAAACAAAAACAAATCAGTGACCAATATAGCCACCTTTCTTTGCAAGGACACTCAAAAGCCTGCCATCCATGGATTATGTCAGTGTTTTGATCTGTTCACCATCAACATTGCGTGCAGCAGCAACCACAGCCTCCCAGACACCGTTCAGAGAGGTGTACTGTTTTCCCTCCTTGTAAATCTCACATTTGATGATGGACCACAGGTTCTCAATGGGGTTCAGATCAGGTGAACAAGGAGGCCATGTCATTAGATTTTCTTCTTTTATACCATTTCTTGCCAGCCACGCTGTGGAGTACTTGGACGCGTGTGATGGAGCATTGTCCTGCATGAAAATCATGTTTTTCTTGAAGGATGCAGACTTCTTCCTGTACCACTGCTTGAAGAAGGTGTCTTCCAGAAACTGGCAGTAGGACTGGGAGTTGAGCTTGACTCCATCCTCAACCCGAAAAGGCCCCACAAGCTCATCTTTGATGATGCCAGCCCAAACCAGTACTCCACCTCCACCTTGCTGGCGTCTGAGTCGGACTGGAGCTCTCTGCCCTTTACCAATCCAGCCACGGGCCCATCCATCTGGCCCATCAAGACTCACTCTCATTTCATCAGTCCATAAAACCTTAGAAAAATTAGTCTTGCGATATTTCTTGGCCCAGTCTTGACGTTTCAGCTTGTGTGTCTTGTTCAGTGGTGGTCGTCTTTCAACCTTTCTTACCTTGGCCATGTCTCTGAGTATTGCACACCTTGTGCTTTTGGGCACTCCAGTGATGTTGCAGCTCTGAAATATGGCCAAACTGGTGGCAAGTGGCATCTTGGCAGCTGCACGCTTGACTTTTCTCAGTTCATGGGCAGTTATTTTGCGCCTTGGTTTTTCCACACGCTTCTTGCGACCCTGTTGACTATTTTGAATGAAACGCTTGATTGTTCGATGATCACGCTTCAGAAGCTTTGCAATTTTAAGAGTGCTGCATCCCTCTGCAAGATATCTCACTATTTTTGACTTTTCTGAGCCTGTCAAGTCCTTCTTTTGACCCATTTTGCCAAAGGAAAGGAAGTTGCCTAATAATTATGCACACCTGATATAGGGTGTTGATGTCTTTAGACCACACCCCTTCTCATTACAGAGATGCACATCACCTAATATGCTTAATTGGTAGTAGGCTTTTGAGCCTATACAGCTTGGAGTAAGACAACATGCATAAAGAGGATGATGTGGTCAAAATACTCATTTGCCTAATAATTCTGCACTCCCTGTATATATACATTATACAGGTTTGTACTTTTTTTAACAAAATCATGTTAGTGGTCCACAGGATTCAAAATTGTGAGTTTAGTGGTCCTTGAGGTCCGAAAGGTTGGCGACCCCTGCTTTAGTTTATTAAAAAGATATCTTCCAAAACATTGTTGTATTTTTGCTAAAAACAAACGGTTCTGTATTTGTTTTTAGTAATGACAAAATTATCCTAAGATAAGGCAATAGGTGGATTTTGTAACTTGCTTTTGTATGCTAGCTATTGATTTGTAGCATTTTGAAAGCATAGGTTTACAAAATTTGTTTTTTGGCCTTTCTGGGGAGTGTGCGACAAAGCACAATTTTTACACAATTGAAAGAGGTAATGTCCCTTTAAAATGCAAAAAGAAATTAATAATACTTGTTTTTGCACTTCAGTCAGAATTAAAGACTTTTCTACCTGCTGAACACTAGATTCCTGGAGACTAAATTACCACATATGGATCTTTTTCTTTCACTCTTCCAGGAAAATTTCTAATTCACCTAATTGTATTTCTTCTTTAAACAATAAACTGAGCCAGTAAGAATCTTATGCCAATTTTATACGTTTTAATTCTAGGCTATTCCCATAAGCAATTAATTAAATTTGCCTAAGGCTAGTTCCATTTCCAGCATCTGCCCATTTTGCATATTCCTTATGGTGTTTGGTGTGAATGTTGCAAATATGGTTCTCTAAATGATTATTATTATTATTGGTTATTTGTAGAGCGCCAACAGATTCCGCAGTGCTTGATGAAGATGGTGTAGCTTTTTCTAACCTAGATATAGTACTGTTAATATCCTCAACCTCTACCTGATCATTAATTATCTTCAATTCTGATCAGAGTTTAGAATCTGTTATTAGAGATTTATAAAGAAACGTAATGGAAAACGTTCCTAACTAAACAAGTATTCCTGATGATCTCGTATTAAATTCCTACATTAACTTTTTATCTGGAAATATGTGAAGAACTGTTTTTTCTTCATAATGGAAAGAGTCCACAGCAGCATTCATTACTTTTGGGAATTCAGAACCTGGCCACCAGGAGGAGGCAAAGACACCCCAGTCAAAGGCTTACATACTCCTCCCAATTCCCACATCCCCCAGTCATTCTTTGCCTTTCGTCCCAGGAGGTTGATAGGGAAGTGTCAGAAATTTTGATAGTCTCTTATGGAGGGTAGTACTCTTCAGCATGGGACTGGAGTTTTAAGTAGTCCTGTTAGTCTCTCAGTGAGAGCATGGGTGAAAGTTAGAGTCCGGAGATGCAGGGAGAGTCTTTCTGTAAAACCATTGCGACTCATATTAACAGCTCCACAAGCAATCAGCATTGACGAATTTTGCTGCCTGCTTCTCTCATGTCCATAGCAGAGGCGAAGCTACTATGTGTCACACTTGAAGGGCCGTGTTCCTGTTCCACGGCGTAGATTCCAGTAAGATCGTTTTGTTTTACTTTCGTCATGATTGTAATGTAATACTAATGTTTTCCTGAGAGGTTACCACCTTTTGGGACTAACTGTAACTCAGGGTCTCAGTGAGGCTCCTTTGTGTCTTGGAATCAAGGGTTCATATCTCCTGAAGGGGGGTTATTGAACAGGGGGTTTTTTTAATTATGTTTTTTATGTGATTCGACCTGCTTATGTGTAGTGTTACTTAGGCTCATGGCTTGTTGAACATAACGGCCTTGGGAAATGATGCGGCCTTTATGATCGTGCACGCTTTTTCTGGACTGTGCAGTTCACCTGGTGACCGGGCGTGGTTAAGTTTTGGCTTCCATTTCCGCATTCCTGACCGTGTGGCAATGGGAAAATTCTGGTCCACTGGTGTCTGGTTCATAGGAGGTGGTGAGTTCCTCAGCCATTGAGGGTGTCAGGTGCCGTTTACATTTTCTAATTTGGTCTGTTTTTTGTATCCAATACACGGTTATAGAGAATTCTGATATTGATGAGACGGAATTCTCTAGTTCGGATTCTGCTACTTCTAACAAATGGACCCGGATGATACAGGCCTATTAGTTTTTTTCTGAATGCCGTTTCAGAGTGCTTAATTCCACGGGATCAGGGAATTAAGGGGCCGCTGTGCCATTCGCCTCTTTGGGTTTTGTCCCTTGAGTGGCGAGTTCCCTACCACCATCTTTTACTACGCATGCAGGTAACCCAGATTTTGCTTATCCTTCTCTGGAAGGTGGCTTGTTCCCTCTGGAGGTTATGGCACGGTTCTGCATATCCATAATTATGGCACTGGCGCATCTGCAACTCCCAGAAGTGTGCTTACGATATTCTACGTGTTCTGTTAACCGGGGCTCCTAAGGCATGGGATGGCCTGGTCCTGTTCAGCTCTCCGGTGGAACAACTGACCCTGAGGCTTCAGGGGTCAACCTTCGGGGCTGGTGTCATCTTTTGCTCTGGCGAAGGTATACTGTGCCTTTCGTTATAGATAGGAGCTTATAGAGGACATTTCTGAGTGCCTCTAACCCGTTTCTTAAATAAGTGCCTTTCGTTATAGACTGTTGGAGGATCCCATCCTTAATGGACCTGGGAATTCTCTGTCTTCTCCTTTGAATGGCTTACATAATTAGATATAAGGGGATGTCGTAATCTTCTTATAGTTTTGTTTTCTTGAATATCCCTCTCCAGTTCTGAGCTCGGAAGAACAGGATCCTTGTTGGGCTGGTCCTGCGGGTGTGTCTGTTCTTCTTGGGCGATAGCCTACAGGTTACCCTACCCTTTATTTTAATCCGGTTAGGATGATTTTTATTTGGTTTGAGCTCAGGTTTATTATATATTTCCTTCGGGAATTTTTTGTCTGGAATCGCACTGTTTACTTCTATGGAAGATTTTTCTGGTGTGCGGACATGTTTAGTCCTATGTTTGTCTGTCGTGTATCTCTCCATCTCGGGGGGTGACTATATGCAGGCTTGACAGTGATGACCCTTGGTTTCAGGCTGGTCCTGATTGGGTTCAGATCCTTCTGTCGTGCAGCCTTTTTCAGACAAGGGGCACCGGCTGCTCCGGGTAGGGCGCCGAGTGCTTCACATTATTATTTGTGTTATTTCTTGTTTTAGCTAAGCATTCTGAGAGTACCTGAGGGTCACTGAGGCTTGGGGGATTGGTTCAGTCCTTATTGCTTTCAGACTGGTTGTCTGGGACTCGGTGAGGTTCCGCTGCAACACACTCAGGTGTTTTCCGAAATTTCGTCGGAAATCAGAGTGTTTCCTTCCCCATGTGGGTTGGAGCTTTGGAGGTTTTAAGGCCTCCTTGCCGCCGGTTCCTGGTGGTTTTGCCCTTCAGAGGCACTTTGAAATGGCCTTTTTTGGGTCTGGTTCCTTTTGAAGTTCTCTTCCTTCGGGTTGAGGTTTCTGGACTTTGTCCATTTCTCCTTAGCGGTTTTTGACTCCTTTATTGGGCGGGCCGCGTGGCTTTTCCTCCTAGGGAGTTGGTTGTTTCTTTATTAGGGACGTAAGGCTGTGTTGTCTCCTTCTCCGAGCTTCGCTTAGGGTTTTTTTCTACTGGGGTTTGGGATGCTTTTCATTCTTTTTCCTTGGGTGTGGTCCTAACTCCTTTTGGATGGTCGGACTCCTGCAAGGGCTGTTCTCTTACATTTGTGTTGGGACTTATGAGCGAGTCTTGTTCCCTTTCTCCGGGTTAGTCCGGTTATTCCCCTGTGAGGTCTGATTCTTCAGACGGGGTATTTGTGTTCCCTGGGGTATTTTTTTGTTTTAAACAATTCTGGGATCGCTCGGGATGTCCAGAGCCTTAGATCCTGTGGCTGGTTTGGAGCGATCCAGTTTTTCTGGGGATCATAGGCTAGGGCCTAAGGACTGACTTGTTGAGCCTGTTAGCAGTTTGGCCAGGGTTTTCGTGCGCTTTCGGATACGCTCCTTATGGCTTGCTTTGTCCTTTGAACCATGTATGCTCCCCTCCAGGGGGAGTTTTTCTGTGTCCCTCAGGACGTTTGGATGATTTCATTCGGTTTTTGTTTTCCTCAGACTATGGCTCATTTCTTGTGAGCATGTGCCCTGTCCTTTTATATGCTCTTCCCTTTGGGGGGTAGTTTGTGCTCCTATGGAGGAGGAGTTTTCCTCTCTTGGAGGGTCGTTATCCTGTCCTGTGTGCAGGAGGTTGGAACAGATGTTGTTATCCTGTGAAGGGAAGCAGCCTGCTCTTCTGGGGTTGTTCTGTTCCCTCTGTGGAGCTTGAAGTCTCCATGTTGAGTCTGTCATAGCGTGTGCTAGGTCTTTGTAGGGACCTACTGCTTTTTTCTGTGTTCATCCTCCTTGAGAATACCTGTTTTGAAGGAACTTTTTGGGTTGGCTCCCGAGCTTTGTTGGGGTGGCCGAGTTCACCCCTTTTCTGTCCTTCTCTGGGGTTGGATTGGGGTATTTTCTGTTCCCCTGTATTTCAGACCTGCCGGTCAGAGCCTCCTTGTAATTCTGTGCTTTCTCTGTTTTCAAGCTATGTGAGAAGGACTGGGGGATTTTGGATAGCCTGTGCTGTACCCACTACTTAGTGGATGTTTAGCAGTCTGACGGTTAGTGCTTGATATCTTTCTTCAGCTGCTTTTAACTTGTTTGCAAATATTCAAATTTTCAGAGTCATCCTAGTATGTGACGTGGTTTGTTGACTCAGGTGTTCGCCTATCTGGGTTGCTGCACATGTTCGATTCCGAATATTTTGATATTCTGAGTTATCTTGCAACTTGAGGAGTCCATCTTTGGTTGTCTGTGGGAATCCTTGATTTTCTTCTTCCATGTTTTCTCCCTTTTGGGAGTTTACTGTAGTTGATCCCTTCTCTGGTAAAGGGTGTGTTGTTGAGGATCGACTGCTGGGCGACGGTGTCTCCTGGAGGCGTGTTGGCTCAGACGTGTCTTTTCTGTGGTCTCTAGCAAGGCTTATGGACTATCTGCGGGTCAGTATCCTTGGGGCCTTTTCCTTTTTGTCAAAAGTTTCCTTGGCTTCGGACGAAGCTGGGTTTTTGTGGGTAGGGATGTAGACCTGGTGCCCTCAGAATGGGCTGCCTTTTGTACCCTCCTGTTTTAGCATTCAGTGTCTTCTAAAGGCTTGGGTATTGTTTTCCCAAAAGTAATGAATGCAGCTGTGGACTCTTTCCATTTATGAAGAAAAACTTATATTATGCTTACCTGATAATTTTCTTTTCTTCAGATTGAAAGAGTCCACAGCTCCCCACCCGTATTTTTCTATGGGGCGTCTCTTATTTTTTATTCTTCTGGCACCTTTTCACCTTGTTATTTCTTCTACTGTTCCTTGTTCCTCGGCAGAATGACTGGGGGATGAGGGAAGTGGGAGGAGTATTTAAGCTTTTGGCTGGGGTGTCTTTGCCTCCTGGTGGCCAGGTTCTAAATTCCCAAAAGTAATGAATGCAGCTGTGGAGTCTTTCCATCTGAAGAAAAGAAAATTATCAGGTAAGCATAATTTAAGTTTTTTTTATCTTAATTAAATTGAGATATGCGCAGAAGTTTTTTTTGTTTTTTTTTCTAAATGAAGAGTGTAAAATATCTTAACTCTATTTGTCCAATCTGGGTCAATCGTTTTCCTTTCCAGAACTTTGTTAAAGTCTAATTTTGACTTTCATGTACCTTTTAGTGTATTTGGCTTTTGTTCATTAATTTAATTCCTGCATCATTTTTTGACCCAAATTATTATCGACTAGAGCTGCTATATGAAGTGCCTTCTATGACTTTTTTTTGCAGGGTTTTTAAATTCAAATCCATTCTAATCAATTTGAAAACCCTACGATAGTTCACTTACCACTACCTTTTCAAAAACAATAGTTGAAAACCTGTTTCTCCATCTCTGGATTACATAATATTTCTATTTGCCTACTACTTAAAGGGACAGTATACACTCATTTTCATATAACTGCATGTAATAGACACTACTATAAAGAATAAGATGCACAGATACTGATATAAAAATCCAGTATAAAACAGTTTAAAAACTTACTTAGAAGCTCTCAGTTTAGCTCTGTTGAAAAGGTAGCTGGAAAGCCCACTGCAAGTGGCAAATAAGACCCCCCCCCCTTCTTTTGCATATGGAAAGACCCTTTACACAAACAGGAGCAAGCTGGAGTAGGTAGCTGACGGTATTCTCATAAAACTTTGGGGCTTGTTAGGAGTCTGAAAATCAGAGCAATGTTATTTAAAAATAAGCAAAACTATACATTTAAAAAACAAAACCTTTATGGGCTATATAAATAGATCATCTACAAAACATTTATGCAAAGAAAAAAAGTAGTGTATAATGTTCCTTTAAAGTGTCAGTCTAGTCAAAATTAAACTTTCATGATTCAAATAGGGCATGCAATTTTAAACAACTTTCCAATTTACTTTTTTATTTTTTATTTTGGTATTTATTTAGTTTTCACAAAGATAAAATAAACATTACAGCTGATTAGAACTCGCAGGTTCAAATAACTCAAGTACAGTTTTTATTTTACATGCACTGTTCTTATGTCAATTGCCAAAATGAAGCTGAGTAAATCTCTGATTGCTGATAGTTTATCTCCATTTGCTACATGCATGGGTCTGGAGTTCACTTCAACAAGTGGAAGCTTCAGTAAGAACATAGTTATGAAAGTGAGAATCAGTGGTGAGAGGATACCAAACAAACATACATGTACAACATAATTACAAACAAAAACTACAATAACAAAAATCACCAAGGAGAAGTGATAGCACTAAACTATGAGATCCCTGCAACACTCTCCCATTGCTAGTTTTTTTACACGATACCCTTATTACATAAAAGATTTACACATACGGCTCGTTCAGATCTACTTCCATGGTCTAAGTGGCGTATAAATATTGCTCCCAAAGAAAGAGCATCTCATTGTAGAAAGATAATTGGCCTGTTTTGAAATAGTGGAGTCTTTCTAAGATAAGTGTGTTTTTGACTGATGGTGACCATTCAGCTAAGGTTGGAATGTGAGTAGACTTCCATTTTGTGGGTATGAGGCGTTTAGCCGCATTTATCATTATCTGATATAGGCCCTTTCTAATTTTACAGGGAATATCCATGTTTGCATTAAAAAGGATCCTTTCTGGTATGATGTCTAAGTGTAAACCAATTACTTTGTACGTTTGTTTATGGATTTCTTCCCAGAAGGGACGTATGGTTTCACATCCCCACCAGATATGCCACATAGTGCCCTCCTGGCCACAACCCCTCCAGCATTTGCCATTGGCATTACCCTTTCTCTTATAAGGTGTATCCAGCCCACGGATCATCCATTACTTGTGGGATATTCTCCTTCCCAACAGGAAGCTGCAAGAGGATCATCCACAGCAGAGCTGTCTATATAGCTCCTCCTCCAACTGCCACTACCAGTCATTCTCTCGCAGCTCTCGACAAGAAAGGAAGTAGCTAGAGAGATGTGGTGTTTTTATTTAGTTTATCTTCAATCAAGAGTTTGTTATTTTCAAATGGTACCGGAGTTGTACTATTTTAGCCTGTGGTCTTTGATGATCTTAGCAGGTTGTAACTAAGATCCATTGCTGTTCTCACACATAACTGAAGAGAGAGGTAACTTCAGCTGGGGGAATGGCGTGCAAGGTCTCCTGCTATGAGGTATGTGCAGTTTAAATTTTTCTAGAGAAATGAATATGCTAGAAAATGCTGTTAATACCGGATTTATTTAAGGTAAGCCTGATTACAGTGATTTAATAACGACTAGTATCATGCTTGCTGTAAAAGGTAATATTCTTATTAATTTCTCACATTACTGAAAAATAAAACGTTTGCTGGAAGTGTTTAAATGTTTTTTTTTATACATATTGGTGTTAAAACTTTATTGGGGCCCAGTTTTTCCACATGGCTGGCTAGATTTTGCCTAGGGATAGCTTTGTTAGGCCCTCTCACTGTGAATACAGGTTGGGAGGGGCCTATTTTCGCGCCTAAATGCGCATTAGATTTTGCAGCTTGAGACATCCAGTTTCCCTGAAGGAGTCCCCTGAACACTTAGCACCTCTCTAAAGGGTTTTTGTGCCTTTCAAAGTCGTTATATGGGCAGGTAGGGCCACAGCAGAGCTGTGGCAGTTTGTTGTGACTGTTGAAAAACGTTTATATCGTTTTTTTGATCCGGTTTTGAAACTAAGGGGTTAATCATCCATTTGCAAGTGGGTGCAATGCTCTGTTAGTCTATTATACACACTGTAAAAATTTCGTAAGATTTACTGCTTTTTATCACTGTTTTTCAATTTCTGACAAAATTTGTTTCTCTTAAAGGCACAGTACAGTTTTTATTTTTTGCTTGTTTACATTTATCAAAGTGTTTTCCAAGCTTGCTGGTCTCATTGCTAGTCTGTTTAAACATGTCTGACATAGAGGAAACTCCTTGTTCATTATGTTTAGAAGCCATTGTGGAACCCCCTCTTAGAATGTGTACCAAATGTACTGATTTTACTTTAAGTTATAAAGATCATATTCTGTCTTTAAAAGATTTATCACCAGAGGAAACTGACAAGGGGGAAGTTATGCCGACTAACTCGCCCCACGTGTCAGAACCTTTGACTCCCGCTCAAGAGGCGCCAAGTACATCTAGCGCGCCCATGGCGTTTACTTTACAAGACATGGCGGCAGTTATGGATTATACCCTTACAGCAGTATTGTCCAAACTACCAGGGTTACAAGGAAAGCGAGACAGCTCTGGGGCTAGAAAAAATACAGAGCACTCTGACGCTTTAGTAGCTATGTCTGATATCCCCTCACAATATGCAGAAGCTGAGGCAGGAGAGCTTCTTTCTGTGGGTGATTTTTCTGACTCAGGGAAGATGCTTCAACCTGATTCTGATATGTCAACATTTAAATTTAAAGGGACAGTTTACTCAAAAAAAATTCTCCCCTTTAATTTGTTCCCAATGATCCACTTTACCTGCTGGAGTGTATTAAATTGTTTACAAGTAGCTCCTTTACCTTTATATTGGCATCTGAAATAGTTGATTTAGCATGTGGTATCCCCACCTATTCTGAAAGTTTGTGGCCGCAGGTCCCAACTATAGATAAGCTTTGTAAACACAGCCAGCAGAAGAAATTATACTCCCAGTGGGATATAGCAGAGATAAGGTAATAAAATGTTGATTTTCCATTGTTCTCTCCAAGTACTGGTGATTGTTTTATGTACAGATATAAGATAAAGAAGCAGGTATATGTACACAATGTGATACAGTAATGAGATCTGATTGTACCTGCAAGCTCAACCCATGTTATTAGGTTGTGGCTTCAAAACACAAAATCAGAGCTTTAACATACACAAAAAAACATAAAAAGCTATTTTTCATACATTTTTTTCTCTGCAGTTGGTAAAAAAAGCAATTGTAAACACATTAAGTGAAAAACTATTTTTCAGTATACTGTCCCTTTAAGCTTGAACACCTCCGCATGTTGCTCAGGGAGGTTTTAGCTACTCTGGATGACTGTGACACCATTATAGTGCCAGAGAAATTGTGTAGATTGGATAAATACTATGTAGTGCCTGTTTACACTGATGTTTTTCCAATACCTTAAAGGTTTTCAGAAATTATTACTAAGGAATGGGATAGACCAGGTGTACCGTTCTCTCCCCCTCCTATTTTTAAGAAAATGTTTCCAATAGATGCCGCTACATGGGACTTATGGCAAACGGTCCCTAAGGTGGAGGGAGCAGTTTCTACCCTAGCTAAGCGTACAACTATCCCCATCGAGGACAGTTGTGCTTTCCTAGATCCAATGGATAAAAAGTTAGAGGGTTACCTTAAGAAAATGTTTATTCAACAAGGTTTTATTCTTCAGCCTCTTGCATGCATTGCCCCAGTCACTGCTGCTGCGGCCTTCTGGTTTGAGTCTCTGGAAGAGGCCTTACAGGTAGAAACTCCATTGGATGATATACTTGACAAGCTTAAAGCGCTTAAGCTAGCCAATTCATTTGTTTCTGACGCCGTTGTTCATTTAACTAAACTAACAGCTAAGAACTCAGGTTTTGCTATTCAGGCGCGTAGGGTGCTATGGCTTAAATCCTGGTCAGCTGACGTTACTTCAAAGTCTAAACTTCTCAATATTCCCTTCAAGGGGCAGACCCTATTCGGGCCTGGACTGAAGGAGATCATTTCTGATATTACTGGAGGAAAAGGTCATGCCCTTCCTCAGGATAGGTCTAACAAATTAAGGACCAAACAAACTAATTTTCGTGCCTTTCGAAACTTTAAGACGAGCGCGGCATCATCTTCCTCTAATACAAAACAAGAGAGAAATTTTGCCCAGTCAAAGCCGGTCTGGAGACCTAACCAGGCTTGGAACAAAGGTAAAGAGGCCAAGAAGCCTGCTGCTGCCTCTAAGACAGCATGAAAGATTGGCCCCCGATCCGGTAACGGATCTAGTAGGGGGCAGACTTTCTCTCTTCGCCCAGGCTTGGGCAAGAGAGGTCCAGGATCCCTGGGCGTTGGAAATTGTGTCCCAGGGATATCTTCTGGACTTCAAAGCTTCTTCCCCAAAAGGAAGATTTCACCTTTCACAATTATCTGCAGACCAGATAAAGAGAGAGGCATTCTTACATTGTGTTCAAGACCTCCTAGTTATGGGAGTGATCCACCCAGTTCCAAAGGAGGAACAGGGGCAAGGATTCTATTCAAATCTATTTGTGGTTCCCAAGAAAGAGGGAACCTTCAGACCAATCTTAGATCTCAAGATCCTAAACAAATTTCTCAGGGTCCCATCTTTCAAGATGGAGACTATTCAAACCATCCTACCTATGATCCAGGAGGGTCAATACATGACTACCGTGGACTTAAAGGATGCTTATCTTCACATTCCGATACACAAAGATCATCATCGGTTTCTCAGGTTCGTCTTCCTAGACAGGCATTACCAGTTTGTGGCTCTTCCCTTTGGGTTAGCTACGGCACCAAGAATCTTTACGAAGGTTCTGGGGTCACTTCTGGTGGTCCTAAGGCCGCGGGGCATAGCAGTAGCCCCTTACTTAGATGACATTATGATACAGGTATCGAATTTCCAAATTGCCAAGTCCCATACGGACATTGTTCTGGCATTCCTGAGGTCTCATGGGTGGAAAGTGAACGAAAAGAAGAGTTCTCTATCCCCTCTCACAAGAGTTTCCTTCCTGGGAACTCTGATAGATTCTGTAGAAATGAGGATTTACCTGACAGAGGCCAGGTTGTCAAAACTTCTAAATTCCTGCCATGTTCTTTATTCTACTTCTTGCCCTTCGGTGGCTCAGTGTATGGAAGTAATCGGCTTAATGGTAGCGGCAATGGACATCTCAGACCGCTGAAACTCTGCATGCTCAGTCAGTGGAATGGGGATTACACAGATTTGTCCCCTCTACTAAATCTGGATCAAGAGACCAGGGATTCTCTTCTCTGGTGGCTATCTCGAGTCCATCTGTCCAAATGTATGACCTTCCGCAGGCCAGATTGGACAATAGTAACAACAGATGCCAGCCTTCTTGGCTGGGGGCAGTCTGGAACTCTCTGAAGGCTCAGGGGTCATGGACTCAGGAGGATGCTCTCCTTTCAATAAACATTCTGGAACTAAGAGCGATATTCAATGCTCTTCAGGCTTGGCCTCAGCTAGCGGCAGTGAGGTTCATCAGTCGGACAACATCACGACTGTAGCTTACATCAACCATCAAGGGGGAACAAGGAGTTCCCTAGCGATGTTGGAGGTTTCAAAGATAATTCGTTGGACAGAGATTCACTCTTGCCATCTATCAGCTATCAATATCCCAGGAGTAGAGAACTGGGAGGCAGATTTTCTAAGTCAACAGACTTTTCATCCGGGAGAGTGGGAGCTCCATCCGGAGGTGTTTGCACAGTTGATTCAACGTTGGGGCAAACCAGAACTGGATCTCATGGTGTCTCGCCAGAACGCCAAGCTTCCTTGTTACGGATCCAGGTCCAGGGATCCCAAGGCAGCACTGATAGATGCTCTAACAGCGCCTTGGTCCTTCAACCTGGCTTATGTGTTTCCACCATTTCCTCAGCTCCCTCATCTGATTGCCAAGATCAAGCAGGAGAGAGCATCAGTGATTTTGATAGCACCTGCGTGGCCACGCAGGATTTGGTATGCAGATCTGGTGGACATGTCATCCTTTCCACCATGGACTCTGCCTCTGAGGCAGGACCTTCTACTTCAGGGTCCTTTCAACTATCCAAATCTAATTTCTCTGCGGCTGACTGCTTGGAGATTGAACACTTGATTTTATCAAAGCGTGGTTTCTCCGAGTCAGTTATTGATACCTTAATACAGGCGCGAAAGCCTGTCACCAGGAAAATCTATCATAAGATATGGTGTAAATATCTTCATTGGTGTGAATCCAAGGGTTACTCATGGAGTAAGGTCAGGATTCCTAGGATATTATCTTTTCTCCAAGATGGATTGAAGAAGGGTTTGTCAGCAAGTTCCTTAAAGGGACAGATTTCTGCTCTATCTATTCTTATGCACAAACGTCTGGCTGAGGTTCCAGACGTGCAGGCATTTTGTCAGGATTTAGTCAGAATTATGCCTGTGTTTAAACCTGTTGCTCCGCCTTGGAGTTTAAATTTAGTTTTTAAAGGGACACTCAGGTTAAATTAAAATTTCATGATTCAGATACAGCATGTAATTTTAAACAACTTTCCAATTTACTTCCATTAAAAAAAATGTGCACAGTCTTTTATATTTACAATTTTTGAGTCACCAGATCCTACTGAGCATGTGCAAGAATTCACAGACTATACGTATATGCATTTGTGATTGGCTGATTGCTATCACATGGTACAAGGGGAGTGGAAATATTACATAACTTTGAAATTTGTTATAAAAAAATCTACTACTCATTTGAAGTTCAGACTAAGTGCTATTGCATTGTCTTGTTATCTTGCATTTGTTGATTATGCAAATCTAATGTGTTGACTGGTCCTTTAAGTTTTTTTTTAAGGTTCTTCAAGGGGTTCCGTTTGAACCTCTGCATTCCATAGATATTAAGCTCTTATCTTGGAAAGTTTTGTTTTTAGTAGCTATCTCCTCGGCTCGAAGAGTTTCGGAGTTATCTGCTTTACAATGTGATTCTCCTTATCTAATTTTTCATTCTGATAAGGTAGTGTTACGTACCAAACCTGGTTTTCTACCTAAGGTGGTATCTAATAAAAATATCAATCAGGAGATTGTTGTACTGTCACTGTGTCCTAATCCTTCTTCAAAGAAGGAACGTCTTTGACACAATCTTGATGTGGTTCGTGCTTTAAAGTTTTATTTACAAGCTACTAAAGATTTTCGTCAAACATCTGCATTGTTTGTTGTCTACTCTGGACAGAGGAGAGGCCAAAAGGCTTTGGCAACTTCTCTTTCTTTTTGTCTAAGGAGTATAATACGCTTAGCTTATGAGACTGATGGCCAGCAGCCTCCTGAAAGGATTACAGCTCATTCTACTAGAGCGGTAGCTTCCACATGGGCTTTTAAGAATGAGGCTTCTGTTGAACAGATTTGTAAGGTGGCGACTTGGTCTTCACTTCATACTTTTTCAAAATTCTATAAATTTGATACTTTTGCTTCTTCGGAGGCTATTTTTGGGAGAAAGGTTTTGCAGGCAGCCTGCAAGCACCTGCCTTGTCCCTTCCTTCATCCATGTCCTATAGCTTTGGTATTGGTATCCCACAAGTAATGGATGATCCGTGGACTGGATACACCTTACAAGAGAAAACAAAATTTATGCTTACCTGATAAATTTATTTCTCTTGAGGTGTATCCAGTCCACGGCCCGCCCTGTCATTTTAAGGCAGGTGTGTTTTATTTTAAACTACAGTCACCACTGCACCCTATGGTTTCTCCTTTCTCTTGCTTGTCTTCGGTCGAATGACTGGTAGTGGCAGTTGGAGCAGGAGCTATGTAGACAGCTCTGCTGTGGGTGATCCTCTTGCAGCTTCCTGTTGGGAAGGAGAATATCCCACAAGTAATGGATGATCCGTGGACTGGATACACCACAAGAGAAATAAATTTATCAGGTAAGCATAAATTTTGTTTTTTCGGGTGTTGTTGCATAATACATGCATTTTAAAATGGGGTTAGTTGTCGCAGCATGTCAGTCTTTTGTGGGAGAGTATGTAATGCCTAACCTGGTGATATAGCAGCCACAAATTGAAATGTGTTAGCCCTCTATCTATTAGAGTCTGTCTTGTTGCTGAAATCCCCTTCTCTACTAACTCATGGATGGGGAGGTAGTCTGACATGCTTGGGGTTTGCTGGATTTGTCTTGTTTTCTGTTGAGCCTCTAGGGGAAATTCTTTGTTCAGAAGGAGAGTGGTCAGAGGGGAGAAAGGGGTGGAAATCGGGGGATATTTATCACGTATGTTGATCCAGTCCGACCAAACTGCCCTTATGCATGGGTCCGGGTCAAGTAAGGACAAAGGCAGTTTTTGGGGGGACCAGCATAACCTCCGGATATGGGGGGTAAGTAATAACTGTGCTTCCAGATGGATATTTCTCTTATAGAAGTCATATCTCTGCCTGCACCAGTCTATGACTTTGATCAATGATATTGCCCACTTGTAGACGTAAAGGTTAGGAACCCCCAGGCCCCCCCTCCTCTCTGCTTGCATTTAGTGTTTTTTTAGCTAATCTAGGTGGTTTGCGATGCCAAATATATGCATTTAGGATAGTCTGCAACTTACCAATATCTATTTCTGCACCTGGAATGGGTAGTGCCTGCATTACATATACGGCTTTTGGTAATAGCATCATTTTAACAGCTGCAATTCTTCCAAGCCATGAGATATCCTTGGGGAGCCATGAGGAAGTGAGGGTACAGAATTCTTCCTGTAGGCAACCGTAGTTTAATTTACGTACATTTTCTATATTGGAGGTGATAAAAATTCCTAAGTATTTCAATGCCTTTTCTTGTATTTTAAATGAAAAGGTTTGTTTAATTATGGCAAGGTCAGCACCTTCTAAATTAATAGGATAGATTTCGGATTTTAGGTTATTTACTGAGAAATTTTATACTGCCCCATATCTTTCCAGTTCAATTTGTACTGCTGAGATAGAGGATAATGGCGATGTCAGAGTCATCAAGACATCATCTGCAAACATTGCTAGTTTGTATACCTGGTCCATTATAGTGATTCCGTCTATTTGCGGATTATTATGTATATTTATAGCTAGGGGCTCTAGAGATAATATGAACAAGAGCAGGGAAAGAGGACAACCCTGCCTTGTGCCATTCCGAATTTCAAAGGGTTCTGAGAGGGGGCCATTAACTTTGTGTGGTAGGGTTGGTATATAAGGCCCAAATTTTGTCAATGCGTTTTGTGGGGAAGCCAAATTTACTGAGGATGACTTGGAGGAATGTCCAATCCAAACGATCAAATGCCTTTTCGGCGTCTGTTGAAAGGTATATGGAGGGAATTTTAGCATTTTTAATATAATCTAAAAGATTGAGTAATCTGCCTATGTTGTCCTTAGCTTCTCTCTTTGGGACAAACCAAACTTGGTCGTAATGTACCAGGTTCGGTAGAAATTTGTTTCTTCGATTGGCCAATATCTTTGCGTAAAGTTTTGCGTCCACATTGAGCAGTGAAATGGGCCTAAAATTTGCTGGCTTCTCTGGAGGTTTACCTGGTTTTGGAAAAACTGAAATATGTGCCTGGAGCATTGTATCCGGGAATAAGTTTGTATCTGAAATATAGTTAAATAAGGTCAGTAAATGAGGGGTAAATTGGGCAGCAAATGTTTTATAATATTGATTAGAGAACCCATCTGGGCCTGGGGCTTTATCAGTTTTCAAGTCTTTAATGGTGTTTATTATTTCAGCACTAGTGATAGGAGATTCTAGGCTTTCAGCCTCCTCTGGCTTTAGTGCAGGTAAAGGGATATTATTTAGATATGTCTCACAATTCAATTTATGTATGGCCGGTGTTCTCTTAGGAAAGAGATTATACAACTTATGGTAGAATGAATGGAAGGATTTATCTATCAATTTTGTGTCCTCTATCGGTCCCCCTGCTTGGGAAGGAGTGGATATAAGTTTTTAGTCTCTGCATTTTTAACGCCCTGGCTAACATCTTACCCTCTTTGTTCCCTTCTCCATAGTATTTCTGTTTCAGAAATAACTGATGTTTTTGGGATTCAATTTGGAGATGTGCGTTTAGTTTATCACGTTTGTCATTCAAATTGGCCAAAAGGGATGGGTCTGAGGGGTTGAGTTTCAGCAGAAAGTCTGCTTCTGTAACTTCTTGAGCTAGATTGGTATATATGCTAGTGCTTTGTTTATGTTTATGAGCTTTCATTTTAATGAGCTCCCCACGGATATAAGCTTTGTGGGCTTCCCATATCGTGGTGGTTTTGGTATCGGGAGTATTGTTTATTGTGAGCTTTTTTATCAGGAGCGGGTCTAGTAGCAAAGAGTCATCAAATCTCCAAGTGAAATGTTTTAATGGGATTACATTTTACATTCTACCATAGAGGAGTCAGACCATGAGGTGTGTTTAATATTAATTTGCTTGACTAAAGATAGGGCCATGTGGTCTACTAAGATGTAATCTAGTCTGGAGTAGCTCCTTTGCGGATTGGAGAAAAAGGTATAATCCCTGGTATGTGGGTGTGTGTATCTCCATGCATTGTGGAGAGTAAGAGTTTTACAATTTTGCCAGATATTTTGAAGAGCTTTTTGATGTGTACGAATGTGTGAATTCGAACTGTCTTCTTCAGGGACTAAGGCGATATTCAGATCTCCTGCAACTATAAGAGGGCCTTTAACTATGTCCATGATTTTGTTAGTGATGCGGGATATGAAGGCTTCTTGGCCTGAGTTTGGGGCATAGGCATTTATTAGAGTTATTGGTTTTCCAAGCAGCAGGCCCGTGATTCCTAAGTATCTTCCTTCTCTGTCCCTGTCTATTTGGAGAAGTTTGAAAGATAGTGATTTATGTACCAAGATACTAACTCCATTTATCTTTTTTTCTCCTACATTGGTGTGTCCGGTCCACGGCTTCATCCTTACTTGTGGGATATTCTCATTCCCTACAGGAAATGGCAAAGAGAGCACACAGCAAAGCTGTCCATATAGCCCCCCCTCTGGCTCCGCCCCCCAGTCATTCTCTTTGCCGCTCTGAAAAAGTAGCATCTCCACGGGGATGGTAAAGAGTATGTGGTGTTAGTTGAAGTTTTATTTCTTCTATCAAGAGTTTGTTATTTTAAAATAGTGCCGGTTTGTACTATTTACTCTACAACAGAAAGTGATGAAGATTTCTGTTAAAAGAGGAGTATGATTTTAGCACCAGTAACTAAAATCCATTGCTGTTCCCACACAGGACTGTTGAAACCAGAGAACTTCAGTTGGGGGAACAGTTTGCAGGCTTATCTGCTTCAGGTATGATCAGTCACTTTTCTAACAAGACCTAGTAATGCTAGAAGACTGTCAGTTTTCCCTTATGGGATCGGTAAGCCATTTTCTTAGACTCAGTTACAGAATTAAGGCTTATAACTTGGGCTCTATGCTGGTTGACACTATTGTGGGCTAAATCGATTGATTTTTATCATGTTTATTTGACATTTGGAGTGTTTGACAAACTTTGAAACACTTTTGGGGACGTTTATTTGCGCCTGGCAGTTGTTTAGACACCTAATCTTGTCAGAAAGGCCCCTTCACTCTGGAATGCAGAGAGAGGAGGCCTCATTTTCGCGCCTCAGTTGCGCAGTTACTTTCTCTAGGCAGTGCATGCAGCTTCACGTGAGGAGGTCCAGTGGCTTAGAAAAGGACTCAGAGAGGCTTATTTCTGTTGTTAATAACCCCTAAGGAAGGTAAAAGCCGCAGCAAAGTCTGTGGCAGGGACTGTAGTGTGTTTAAACCGGTCAATTGGGATTATTAGCTCCGGTTTGGTCATTTAAGGGTTAAGAGACTTGAAATTTGGTGTGCAATACTTTTAAAGCATTAAGACACTGGGGTATAAATTTCATAAAGATAGGATATTTCTTTGATGTTTTTTCAATCATTCAGAAATAAAGTGTGCCCTTTTTATTATTTAAAGAGACAGTAACGGTTTTGTTTAAAATTGTTTTTATTGCATTAAAAACCTGCCTAAGTCTGTTTAACATGTCTGTACCTTCAGATAGCCTATGTTCTGTGTGTATGGAGGAGAAGGTGGTTCCCCCATTAAATGTATGTGCGAATTGTGCCATGGCGTCCAAACAGAGTAAGGACAGTACTGTCACATTTAATAATGTTGCCCAAGATGATTCTTTAAATGAAGGTAGTGGGGATAGTTCATCATCCTCTCCTTCTGTGTCAACACCAGCTTTGCCCGCGCAGGCGATACCTAGTACATCTAGCACGCCAATGCTTGTTACTATGCAGCAATTAACAGCAGTAATGGATAATTCTCTAGCAGCTTTTATCCAAACTGCCAACATTTCCTAGAAAGCGTGATTGCTCAGTTTTAAATACAGAGGATGAGCAAGTAGGCGCTGACGATAATTTATCTGTTAAACCCTCACATCAATCTGAGTTGGCAGTGAGGGAGGGTCTGTCTGAGGGAGAAATTTCTGACTCAGGAAAAGTTTCTCAGGAGGCAGAACCTGATATCGTGGCATTTAAATTTAAGCTAGAACATCTCCGCGCTCTGCTTAAGGAGGTGCTAGCTACCCTTGATGATTGTGATACTTTGGTGATTCCAGAGAAGTTGTGCAAAATGGACAAATTCTTAGAGGTCCCAGTGCACGCTGATGCTTTTCCGATACCCAAGAGGGTGGCGGACATAGTGACTAAGGAGTGGGAGAAGCCAGGCGTACCTTTTGTTCCCCCTCCTATATTTAAGAAAATGTTCCCCATTGTCGACCCCAGAAGGGATGCATGGCAAACGGTCCCTAAGGTAGAGGGGGCAGTTTCAACATTAGCTAAGCGCACAACTATTCCTATAGAAGACAGTTGCGCTTTCAAAGATCCTATGGATAAAAAATTGGAAGGATTGCTTAAAAAGATTTTTGTTCAGAAAGGTTTCCTTCTTCAACCAATTTTGTGCATTATTCCTGTCACCACGGCGGCGTCTTTTTGGTTCGATGAACTAGAAAATTCGCTCCAAAAGGAGACTCCATATGATGAGGTCATGGACAGAATTCACGCACTAAAGTTGGCTAATTCCTTTATTTTGGATGCCGCTTTTCAATTGGCTAAATTAGCGGCGAAAAATTCAGGTTTTGCAATAGTGGCGTGCAGGGTGCTTTGGCTAAAATCTTGGTCGGCGGATGTGTCGTCCAAAACAAAATTGCTTAATATTCCTTTCAAAGGTAAGACCCTTTTCGGGCCAGAATTGAAGGAGATTATTTCAGACATCACTGGGGGAAAGGGCCATGCCCTCCCACAGGATAGGCCTTTCAAGGCTAAGAATAAGTCTAATTTTCGTTCCTTTCGCAATTTCAGGAACGGACCGGCTTCTAACTCTGCAGCCTCTAGACAAGAGGGTAACACTTCCCAGCCTAAACCAGCATGGAAACCATTGCAAGGCTGGAACAAGGGAAAACAGGCCAAGAAGGCTGCTGCTGCTACCAAGACAGCATGAAGGGGTAGCCCCCGATCCGGGACCGGATCTAGTAGGGGGCAGACTTTCTCTCTTTGCTCAGGCTTGGGCAAGAGATGTTCCGGACCCCTGGGCACTAGAAATTGTCTCTCAGGGGTATCTTCTAGAGTTCAAGGAACTTCCTCCAAGGGGAAGGTTCCACATGTCTCGCTTATCTTTAGACCAGATGAAGAGACAGGCATTCTTACGTTGCGTAGGAGACCTATTAAAGATGGGAGTGATACACCCAGTTCCAACAGCGGAACAAGGTCTGGGTTTTTACTCAAACCTGTTTGTAGTTCACAAAAAAGAAGGAACTTTCAGACCAATTCTGGATTTAAAGATTCTAAACAAATTCCTCAGAGTTCCATCATTCAAAATGGAAACCATTCGGACGATTTTACCAACGATCCAGGAGGGTCAATATATGACTACCATGGACCTAAAGGATGCATACCTGCATATTCCTATCCAAAAAGATCATCATCAGTTCCTGAGGTTCGCCTTTCTGAACAAACATTACCAGTTCGTGGCTCTTCCGTTCGGTTTAGCCACTGCTCCCAGAATTTTCACAAAGGTGCTAGGGTCCCTTCTAGCGGTCCTAAGGCCGAGGGGCATTGCAGTAGCACCTTACCTAGACGACATTCTAATTCAAGCTTCGTCCCTTCCCAAAGCAAGGGCTCATACAGACATTGTTTTAGCCTTTCTCAGATCTCACGGGTGGAAGGTGAACATAGAAAAGAGTTCCCTGTTCCCGTCCACAAGGGTTCCCTTTCTGGGAACAATAATAGACTCTGTAGAAATGAAGATTTTTCTGACAGAGGTCAGAAAGTTAAAGCTTCTAAATGCTTGTCGAGTTCTTCAATCTATTCCTCAGCCCTCCATAGCTCAGTGCATGGAGGTAATAGGACTAATGGTTGCGGCAATGGACGTGGTTCCTTTTGCTCGAATTCATTTAAGACCATTGCAACTGTGCATGCTCAAACAGTGGAATGGGGATTATGAAGACTTGTCTCCCCAGATTCAAGTGGACCAGATAACCAGAGACTCACTCCTCTGGTGGTTGGCTCAGGATCACCTGTCTAAGGGAATGAGGGGATCATTGTCACAACCGACGCCAGTCTCTTAGGCTGGGGCGCGGTCTGGGGCTCCCTGAAAGCTCAGGGTCTATGGTCTCGGGAAGAGTCTCTTCTCCCAATAAACATTTTGGAACTGAGAGCGATATTCAATGCGCTCCTGGCTTGGCCTCAACTAGCGAAGGCCAGGTTCATAAGATTTCAGTCGGACAACATAACGACTGTAGCGTACATCAATCATCAGGGAGGAACAAAGAGTTCCCTGGCGATGAGAGAGGTATCCAAGATCATCAAATGGGCGGAGGATCACTCCTGCCATCTATCTGCAATTCACATCCCAGGAGTAGACAACTGGGAGGCGGATTATTTGAGTCGTCAGACTTTCCATCCGGGGGAGTGGGAACTTCACCCGGAGGTCTTTGCCCAGTTAACTCAACTATGGGGCATTCCAGATATGGATCTGATGGCGCCTCGTCAGAACTCCAAGGTTCCTCGCTACGGGTCCAGATCCAGGGATCCCAAGGCGACACTAGTAGATGCATTGGTGGCGCCTTGGTCGTTCAATCTAGCTTATGTGTTTCCACTGTTCCCTCTCCTTCCCAGGCTTGTAGCCAGGATCAAACAGGAGAAGGCCTCGGTGATTCTAATAGCTCCTGCATGGCCACGCAGGACTTGGTATGCAGACCTGGTGAATATGTCATCGGCTCCACCATGGAAGCTACCTTTGAGGCAGGACCTTCTAGTACAAGGTCCATTCGAACATCCAAATCTAGTTTCTCTGCAACTGACTGCTTGGAAATTGAACGCTTGATTCTATCTAAGCGTGGGTTTTCAGATTCAGTTATAGATACTCTGGTTCAGGCCAGAAAACCTGTAACTAGGAAAATTTACCATAAGATATGGCAAAAATATATCTGTTGGTGCGAATCCAAGGGTTACTCTTGGAGTAAAATTAGAATTCCTAGGATACTTTCCTTTCTCCAATAGGGTTTGGATAAAGGTTTGTCAGCTAGTTCTCTAAAAGGACAGATATCTGCTCTGTCTGTCTTGTTGCACAAACTTTTGGCAGCCGTGCCAGATGTACAGGCGTTTGTACAGGCATTAGTTAGAATCAAGCCTGTCTACAGACCTATGACTCCTCCATGGAGTCTAAATTTAGTTATTTCAGTTCTTCAAGGGGTTCCGTTTGAACCTTTGCATTCCATAGATATTAAATTACTATCTTGGAAAGTTCTGTTTTTGGTTGCTATTTCTTCTGCTAGAAGAGTTTCCGAATTGTCTGCTTTGCAGTGTACTTCACCCTATCTGGTATTCCATACAGATAAGGTAGTTTTACGTACTAAGCCTGGTTTTCTTCCAAAGGTGGTTTCCAATAGGAATATTAACCAGGAAATAGTTGTTCCTTCTCTGTGTCCGAATCCAGTTTCGAAGAAGGAACGTTTGTTACATAACTTAGATGTAGTTCGTGCTTTAAAATTCTATTTAGAAGCAACAAAGGATTTCAGACAGACATCTTCTTTGTTTGTCGTCTATTCTGGTAAGAGGAGAGGTCAGAAAGCTACTGCTACCTCTCTTTCCTTTTGGCTAAAAAGCATCATCCGATTGGCTTATGAGACTGCTGGACGGCAGCCTCCTGAACGAATTACAGCTCACTCTACTAGAGCTGTGGCTTCCACATGGGCCTTCAAGAATGAGGCTTCTGTTGAACAGATCTGTAAGGCAGCGACTTGGTCTTCTCTGCATACTTTTGCCAAATTTTACAAATTCGATACTTATGCTTCTTCGGAAGCTGTTTTTGGGAGAAAGGTTTTGCAAGCTGTGGTGCCTTCCGTTTAGGTTACCTGACTTGTTCCCTCCCTTCATCCGTGTCCTAAAGCTTTGGTATTGGTTCCCACAAGTAAGGATGAAGCTGTGGACCGGACACACCAATGTAGGAGAAAACAGAATTTATGTTTACCTGATAAATTTCTTTCTCCTATGGTGTGTCCGGTCCACGGCCCGCCCTGGCTTTTAGTCAGGTTTAAAATTTTTATTTTTCTGTACACTACAGTCACCATGGCACCTTATAGTTTCTCCTTTTTCTCCTAACCGTCGGTCGAATGACTGGGGGGCGGAGCCAGAGGGGGGGCTATATGGACAGCTTTGCTGTGTGCTCTCTTTGCCATTTCCTGTAGGGAATGAGAATATCCCACAAGTAAGGATGAAGTCGTTGACCGGACACACCCTAGGAGAAAGAAATTTATCAGGTAAACATAAATTCTGTTTTTCTAATTTTGTGCTGTGATAATGTTGTTGGAAATGTGTGGAATAGTACCTTGGTATCTTATGTGCTTTAAAATGAGTTTCCTGTAGCATTAATATCTTTCCTCCTCTCATCTGGAGGTCCTGGATGCCTAGTGCTCTTTTATTAGGACAGTTAAATCCCTTCACATTTTGAGTAATTAAATGGATATTTTGAGGAGTAAAGGTTGTCGTCTTAATTGTATTATGGTGAATTCAACATATGTTGCCGACTTTACAGCATGAGAGAAAACAAACATAACAGAATTCAAAACTTGTGGTACACAAATGGTGTACACATGAACACGTGATAGAACAATTCTGAAAATAGGGGAGAATATCCCCTTTGGGCAATATTATTGGCCTAAAGATAAACAACTTTACATAAGCGTGTTTCAGTAGATGAGGATCAGAATTGGCCTATCAGAGTTTCCCATCATAATCCTTGGGCATAAAACATTTATGACATTAGACACTAATAATATACAGTAAAGACTTTTTGAAAAAAGAGAGAGCAACACGTTTTAAACCTTAACATAACATTTATGCATGACCCCTTACAGAGTATATTACTGTCCCTCATGTGCTGTGAGGGGGCTTGTGGGGAGGGAGGTGTAATTTCCAAGTCCTTGCAGACTCTTCCAAAGTCTTCCGGCGTATTACACACCCATCTTCTTCCTTTCCACAGGATCTGCAGGTGGAAGGGATGTCTCCACCTGTAGGGAATGTTGTGCTGTCGCAATTTGGTTGTGAGTGGTTGGAGATCCCTCCTCTTCTGTAAGGTCCTCAGAGTGAGGTCTTCAAAAAGCTGTAATGTATCTGTTCTGAATGTGATTGGGTGTTTTTCCCGGGCTTTCTTCATGATGTTCTCTTTGATCGGGTAACTGGTCACCCTAACTATAACGTCCCTTGGTGGCTGATCCATTATTGGTTTGGCCCGTAGTGCCCTGTGGAATCTGTCCAAGGCAATGGTTACTTCTGCGTCTTCGTCAGTCAGGTAGGAAAAAAGGCCCTGCAGATAATCCTCTAGAGCAGCAGGAACAATTGTCTTGGGGATTCCCCTTACCCTGATGTTGTTGCGGCGACTTCTGTTTTCCAAGTCGTCAATTTTATTCTCCAGCTGTAGAATAGTTTCTTCTTGTTGTGACATCTGTGTCTGGAAGGAGGTGAGGTTAGCATTTAGTAGGTCTGAGTCCCCCCTCCAGCTTTTCAACCCTCTGGCCTACATCTGCAAGCTCCCTCTTAATTTCCAAGATTTCTTCTCTGATGCACTGTTTAACCTGGCAGACTATATCAGAAAAATCTTTTTTAGACGGCAATGATTTTAGGAGAGCTCTTGGTATAGATATTGCAGAGTCCAGAGTGTCATCTTCTGACCCTGAGGACGTTGATGAGTCTCTGGGATTTGTGTACGGAAGTTTTTTTTGTGCCCTTGAGGGAGTTTCCATATGTTTAAAAAAGTAATTCACTGAAGGTGTAGTGGGCGGTTGCTTTTTGGCTTGTTTGCCCCTTTTATTCCCTTTTTTGGGAGACATATTTCTAGATATTGCCCAACTGTATACTGGGAGGAAATGAAGATGTTAAGTGGCCATGGGTGAGTGGTTGTGCCCAAACAAGTTATGCTGTACTCTCACCATGCAGGTATGTCCTTGAAGGGCGGATCAGTAGTTACTGTTGTTTAGACATATTTTGATCCTGCCCATGTACTAGGTACAAGAGATGTGTCATATCGATCAAATAGGATAATATTTGCAATGACCAGGCAATTTAATCCCTTCTGCCAGATGTGTAATTGCACGGTTTTTGTTGTTCCTTCAACAGAATAATCATAAGCAGTGTCCACAATGTATTATACTTTCAATTAAGCAAGTGGTGCCGCCGTGACTTGTAGTAGGTTAAAACTGCGTAGTAACAGGGGGCGGAGCTTGGCCACGCTAGCTGATGGCCGCATGTTAGATTAGCTCTGAAGCCCCAGTACTCTTATTAAAGGTTATTTGTGACCCATAGCTCGCATCAACAACCTGGAACCAATTACAACATTGACGCTTGGTTACCGCACTTACTGCTTGAAGAAGGCGCCCTTTCTTAGCCAAATAACGGACTACTCCATTGTTGCGCAGTTGGGCCTAACCGCCAGCGGAGCGCATGATTCTATCACAGGCTGGTCTCCTGAACCGCAGGTGAGATCTTGACTCTGCCGACTCTGCCGGCAACACTTACCATTAAAGCGTGCGGCTGACGCAGCATTCCTCTAAGTGCCGAGTGGACTGACTAACTAAGGAGGCGACGATTGGCACCGCTGGGAGAGATAACTGCAGGAACTCTCTGCAAACACTGGAGCTGCCACCGGCTGGTGTGCTCGGACACGGACAGGTGAGCACATCAGATTAGATAGGCTTGGGCTGGTCTACATTGCGGCTGGGGAGACAGAGAATACACTGAGCTACTACACTTACCGAGCTCCGCAATAGTTCAAGCACGGCAGCAGTTAGAGGTGGCCTTTTCCTGGATTGGGCTGGCTGGGGCCAAAGGTAATCAGTCAAAGGTTATTAACTCAGCGGACACAGCTGAGACTCAGAGACCAGTTCTTAAAACCCGCAACCAGTGAGACAACCCCCCTTTTCTTTTCTTTTTGTCCTTCACTACGCATAAAAGGGCCTAGCTGGGGATGTCTAGTAAAAGAAACGCCAAAGCTCCTAAGGGCTCACAATCCATCAATATGGACAGTTATTTGATTCAACCGGACCCACCCTCAGGCACTAGCAGGGAGCCATCTGAGATTAGCAAGCATGCAGCCTCGACCTTGCCACACTCTGAAGAGTACCCTCAGCATATGTATGTCACCAAAGAGGACATTAAGCACCTTTCCTCCAAATCTGACATCATGGAGGCAATGTCAGATGTTAAAAGCATGTTTGGTGAGCTTAAGAAGGACATTGGGGCAATTGACCGCAGGGTAGTGCAGGTGGAGGAGGCGCAGGAAACTCTGCGCTCTGATCTTCAGCACTAAAGCAGCTGTATACAAGCTCATGACGCCACAATACAGAGTTTGAACGATAGATTAGAAGACCTAGAAAACAGGAGCCGGCGGAATAACTTGCGGCTCAGAGGAATTCCAGAGACTATCAGCCCTCCTGAAATAAACCAATGCATCCAAGATCTTTTCAAATTTACTGTATTAAAAATTCCCCCGCCGCAGAAGATGTGCATGTTGAACGGGCACACAGAGCCTTGAGGCCCAAGACACCTGCAAGGGCCCCGCCTAGGGATATAATTGTTAAGCTGCTTTCTTATAAAGACCGTGAAGATATACTGCGACATTCTAGAAACAAACATCCTATTATATATGATGGCACAGAAATACAAGTTTTCACAGACTTATGCCCAACCACGCTCCAGAAGCACAGGGATCTGCGTTATATTACTTCCGAACTGAAAGACCAGCAAATCCAGTATAGATGGGGATTTCCCACCTGTATCATCGCTTCAAGAAATGGAACAACTGCTATCTTCAGAGCAACGACAGACCTCCAAGCCTTCAACCAAGCTCTGGGTTTGCAGATAAGCCACTGAGGACGGAAGAGCATGCTGGACCAGCCAGAGCTGATGCAGAGCATGGAATAGGAGAGATCCGGCCTATCTGAAAGGGTCCTGTTCATTTGGTTCCAAGCTGCCTGAGAGGCCCAGACAATGGTCTGGGTTGCACACCTGAGACTGCTGCCTTCTATACTCTTTGGACTAAGTGTCAGATAAGTTATTAATCTTTTTTTATGCCCCCCCCCCTCTATGGGGTGTTTCTCCCCATAATGCCCCCCCCCCCCCCTTTTTATTTTAATGTACGCCTATTACTGTATACAATGTATTGATACTAGTCATATAATGACCCTATGGAGAGACGATCTTGGGGTCCCCTATCCTGGACATTTACTGTTGAAGCAGCATGTAATAACTTTTTGGCATGGAATGGGGTAAGATCATCTAAAATGCTACTCTGTGGGGATTTAATGTCATATATGTGGGGTTTTTTTTTCTCACTACTTCAACAAATGACAGAATATAACATGCAATAATCCTGTGGGATCTATCTCCTAGATTAGAGCATCAGGTCCAGATGGGTTGAGCTAGTTTAGGCCGTAGATATGGACATCACCCAATCGAGGCCTATTAAAGTTCCCATGAAATAGGGTGCATACACTAGAGCCTGAAGAGAAGCGTTAAGGGAAAATGATAATAACACAGATCCCCTTTATTTTATATTTAGAAGGGTAGTAGGTGCACATACTGACACTTTTGTTATCCAACAGACATCATCAGTTGGTGTGAGGCATGTTAAGTTTATGTTTAATAATGTATTGCTTGACCCGGTCTGTTCTGTTCGCTTTGATGGTTCCAGTTCTGGTGCTAATTGTTTTATTTTTCTCTAGGGTTACATCTACCTACAATTGTTTTTTATTGAGTTTATATATCAATAGATGAGAGTACTGGGGTTACTACTCCTGTTATTATTTTCCTTTTTGAATTTGACATATAGTCACACACTCTTGAGTTCTTTGAAGCTGCTTGAGGTGCTGAGTTTATTTTGCACACCTCGAGTCTCTTTTTTAATCTTCTCCTTTTTTCTTCTTCTCCTGCCTCTTTAACTCTCCACCCTTTCCTTCTCCCCCCCTTGGGGTGTTGTTTTTTTTTTTTTTCCTTTTCTTTTTTTTTCCTGTCCCCTCCTCTTCCTTCCCCTCCCTCCACTATTCTGAGTCCAGTATGATGAAGACCAAACCACACTCACGGGCTGGGGATATGTCCCTGGACCTGATCACAATCAATGTCAAAGGGTTTAACAATCCAGGTAAACGCTCAATAATCACCTGCAGAACTTGGGTGGAGATATAATATTTATACAGCAAACTCATTTCTCTAGGCTTAAAAATCTCAAATGGTTTAATCACTATTATCCAACAGGTCACTTTGCATCTCACCCTTCTAAATAGAATGGAGTGGGCATCCTTCCGCTCCACTGTTCCTTTCAAGCTAGATCAGTCATATAACGACCCTAATGGCAGGTATCTGATATTGACGGGCACTTTGTTTGACAGGCCCCTGACCCTAGCCAACCTGTACTTCCCAAACACTGCACAAGATCTTTTTTTTAAAACTGTCTCCCTGAAATTATTGGAAGTCCAAAAAGGGACTCTTTATCTGGGGGGAGATTTCAATGTATCACTAAGCCCTGCGCTAGACACTTCCGATGGCCTTTCCAGCACTCCTCACAGGGTGGTTAAACATCTTATAGGGTCCCTTAAAGAACTTGTTCTTCATGATATCTGGCGCACGCATCATCCGACCACCCAAAACTATACTTTCTATTCTCAGCCGCATAGGAAGTACACTAGAATAGATTATCTATTTACAGACTCAGCTGGCCTCTCTGTCACTACCAATAGCTATATCCATCCAATTACGTGGTCGGACCATGCACCTGTTAGGTGCACGATTGGCTGGCCTAACACCCTGGTAACACCTTATGTATGGAGAATGGATGAGACGGTGCTTGACGATCCAATACTAAAATTAGAATTGAACAATAAAATGGAGGAATACTTCCGCTTGAACACTAATGATGCTATTGATCATACAGTGGTCTGGGAGGCACACAAATGTGTCCTCAGGAATATCCTGATCAAATATAAATCCGCCGCGAACAAACTTCGTCGGGACCAGTACAGTGCCCTGTTGGCACAAGTTAATCGAGACGAATTGGCGCACAAAGAACAACCTGCTAATCAGAATTTGCAGGATACCTTGACAGCGTCTAGGACTGCTCTCCTGCATCATTTACAAAAAGAGCAATAGAAAAAGGCTTTGATTCTCAGGCAGAGATTCTTTGAGCAGTGCTACAAGGCGGGCAAACTTCTTGCGAGGGCTTTAGCGCGAAAGAGGTTAAACTCATATGTTTACCAGATAACTGATCACAATGGAGAGACCCAGAGAGATGGTCAGGCTATCGCAAATACCTTCGGTCATTTTTATTCCTCTCTCTACAACATTCATGACGGGGAGAGGGAACGGGATGGCCGCCCTCATGGCTCGCCTTCCGTTTCAGATATAACTAATTATCTGTCTGGTGTTCCCTTGTCGGCTATCTCCAAGGAGGATGCAGACCAACTTGAGTCCTCATTTACAGCTGAAGAGGTTCGGGAAGCAATCAGAGATCTCCCAAGCGGGAAAAGTCCAGGGCTCGATGGGATAGGGACTCGGTACTACAAGGAGTTATCGGACATTCTGATACCGCATATGCTTCAGATATTCAACCACCTGTCGGAATCTCAGAAACTCTCGCATACAATGCTGGAGGCTTATATCTCGGTCATTCCCAAACCCAACAAACCAGAAGACCAACCGGGTAGCTGTAGACCGATTTCTCTGCTTAATGCAGATATTAAGATATTGGCTAAGGTCATTGCGAATCGTCTCAAAAAGTTCCTCCCCCAGCTGGTCACTACAGACCAGGTGGGATTTGTCCCTGTCAGAGAGGCAAGGGACAACACCCTCAAAGTCATACAGATGATATCCTATGCACCGGCCAACTCCGCGCCGTTGGCACTTGTGTCAACGGATGCGGAGAAGGCTTTTGACCGCGTTAATTGGACATTTATGAGACACACTCTAGTTAAGATGGGGTTTGGTCCTGGCCTGTAAAATCAGACTGAATCCGAACATTAAGGGCCTTCTAGTGGGGAGGAGGGAGCATAAATTGGCAATGTACGCCAATGATGTCCTACAGACTCTCAATGACATTGGTGCCTCCCTGCAGGCCTCGCTCATGGAGTTTGAGGCGTATGGGAAGGTCTCGTATTTTCTTCTGAACCCCAACAAATCGGAGATCCTAAACATCAGTGTCTCCCAAGAGGAATTTGAGAGGTCTCGGCAGTTCTGTCCACTCAAAATTGTCCAGAAACATCTAAAATATCTGGGAATCATACTAGCCCCTCAGTTAAAGAAATTGTAGATACGAATTATAAATGCATCAGAGACGAGGTGAGCAGGGACTTGGCGGCCTCGAAGAATAAATCTATCTCCTGGCTGGGCAGAGTGCATGTCGTAAAGATGAATACTTTGCCCAGGGTGTTATATATTATGCAGACGGTCCCTCTATCATCTGCTATGCACTTTATCCATCAGATACAATCTGACGTAGAGTCATACATCTGGAATGGCATAAAGCCTAGAGTTAGTAGGAAGACACTGTATCTCCCCAGAAGTAGAGGGGGTGCAGGGGTTCCCCTTTTGGCCGAGTACCACAAAGCAATTGTTCTACAGCGTCTGGTTGAGTGGTGCCATAATTCGGTGGACCGTGCATGGATTGGCATAGACAATGAAATACTGCACAGAGGCAATACAGGTGCTCTGGCGTGGATAGATCCCATGCGACACCCCCACGAGATCTCACAGTACCCGTTAGTAGAGGATGTCTTTCGGCTGTGGGACAGGGTTCTCAGGCCTGGGAGCCATGTGTCAAAAGTGATATCACCACTAATTCCGATACGCGAAAACCCGGGGATCGATTTGGCTTGTGGGGGTCGGGGCCCGGGCTCTCCTTACTCCTTAGCAACGGTAATGCCTTCCGTCAGGAGAAGGCTAAAACTCAAGAAGAGCTTTTGGAGTGGGACCAGGAGATGTTCTCCTCATGGTTTAGAGTGGCGCAGCTCCAACACTTCATTAGTGGATTGGGAGACAGGGAGGCTCTAACTAGATCTAAGACACCGTTTGAAACGCTTTGCACTGCAACTATTATCCCAAAGCATCTAATATCACTTCTATATAAGATGCCCTTGAACAGATGGGAGGCAGTGATGCCCACCTATGTAGCCGCGTGGCATAGGGAATTGGGGCTAGAGATTGACAACAAGTCATGGCAATTGATATTTGATAGGGTGAGGAAAGCCTCTGTCTCTGTGAAGCTTCAGGAGATGCATTTTAAATTTCTCAGCAGGTGGTACTTGACCCCGCAGAGACTTAAGAAAATATACCGCAAACGGGTGGGGGGTGCTGGAGGGGCTGTGGAGAAGAGGGGACACTCCTGCATATCTGGTGGCAATGCCCCTCCATCCAACCCTTTTCGATGGCTGTGCTCCAAGAAATCAGCCGAACCCTAAAGGTTATTCGGCCCTCTAATTCGAATTTTTTACTATACCACGAAATACCCAATCTAGCCGAGGAGGCTAAGCGCCAGCTGTTCTTGCTGATGCTGAACTGCGCGAAGGGGCTAATACCAAAGTATTTGAAATCTCCACAGGTGCCAAAGATTAATGAGTGGAAGGCTGGGGTCGGGGATCTGCTTTGTTTATAAAGATATCACTACCTTGGCCGCGGGAAACTGACGACACATGAACATATGACATTGATGTGGCAGGGTAAGGAAATATGAATCCATCCCTTTATTTGGTATTGGGTAGTATGAACATATGTAAGGTCTTATAGGGAACTCCACCCTTCCCCCCCATTCCTCCCCTTTTCTCCCTCTCTCCCCCTATCCCCCTCATCCCCTCCCCCTTTTTTTTTTTTTTCTTCTTTCTCCTTTTCTTTTTCTCTTCCTTTTTCTCTTGTAAGGTGTATCCAGTCCACGGATCATCCATTACTTGTGGGATATTCTCATTCCCAACAGGAAGTTGCAAGAGGACACCCACAGCAGAGCTGTTATATAGCTCCTCCCCTAACTGCCATATCCAGTCATTCTCTTGCAACTCTCAACCCGCATGGAGGTAGTAAGAGAGAGTGGTGAAAAATAGTTAGTTTATTTTCTTCAATCAAAAGTTTGTTATTTTTGAATGGTACCGGAGTTGTACTATTTTATCTCAGGCAGAAATAGAAGAAGAATCTGCCTGAGTTTTCTATGATCTTAGCAGGTTGTAACTAAGATCCATTGCTGTTCTCACTTATGTCTGAGGAGAGAGGTAACTTCAGCGGGAGAATGGCGTGCAGTTTACTCTGCTATGAGGTATGTGCAGTTACAATTTTTTCTAGAATTGGAAATGCTAAAAAATGCTGCTGATACCGGATTAATGTAAGTTAAGCCTGAATACAGTGATTTAATAGCGACTGGTATCATGCTTACTCTCAGGGGTAATACCCTTATAAAAATGCAATATAAAACGTTTGCTGGCATGTTTAATCGTTTTTATATATGCTTTGGTGATAAAACTTTATTGGGGCCTAGTTTTTTCCACATGGCTGGCTTTATTTTTGCCTAGAAACAGTTTCCTGAGGCTTTCCACTGTTGTAGTATAAAAGTTACAGTTGGTGCAGTTAAAATTACAAACTGTGACATCCAGCTTCCCTCAGGAGTCCCCTGAATGCTATAGGACATCTCTAAAGGGCTCAAAGGCTTTCTAAAGTCGTTTATTGGGGAAGGTAGGGCCACAGCAGGCTGTGGCAGTTTGTTGCGTCTGTTAAAAAACGTTTTTTTGATCTGTTTTTTTAATTAAGGGGTTAATCATCCATTTGCAAGTGGGTGCAATGCTCTGTTAACTTATTACATACACTGTAAAAATTTTGTTTGATTTACTGCCTTTTTTCATTGTTTTTCAATTTGACAAAATTTGTTTCTCTTAAAGGCACAGTACCGTTTTTTATATTTGCTTGTTAACTTGATTTAAAGTGTTTTCCAAGCTTGCTAGTCTCATTGCTAGTCTGTACAAACATGTCTGACATAGAGGAAACTCCTTGTTCATTATATTTAAAAGCCATGGTGGAACCCCCTCTTAGAATGTGTACCAAATGTACTGATTTCACTTTAAGCAATAAAGATCATATTCTGTCTTTAAAATTTTTTATCACCAGAGGAATCTGACGAGGGGGAAGTTATGCCGACTAACTCTCCCCACGTGTCAGATCCTTTGACTCCCGCTCAAATGGCACCAAGTACATCTAGGGCGCCCATAGCGTTTACTTTACAAGACATGGCGGCAGTCATGGATAATACACTGTCAGCGGTATTAGCCAGACTACCTGAATTTAGAGGTAAGCGAGATAGCTCTGGGGTTAGACGAAATGCAGAGCATACTGACGCTTTAAGAACCATGTCTGATACTGCCTCACAATATGCAGAAGCTAAGGAAGGAGAGCTTCAGTCTGTGGGGGATGTTTCTGACTCAGGGAAGATGATGCAACCTGATTCTGATATTTCTACATTTAAATTTAAGCTTGAACACCTCCGCATGTTTCTCAGGGAGGTTTTAGCTGCTCTGAATGACTGATACAATTGCAGTACCAGAGAAATTGTGTAGACTGGATAAATACTATGCAGTGCCGGTGTGTACTGATGTTATACCTAAAAGGTTTGCAGAAATTATTAATAAGGAATGGGATAGACCAGGTGTGACGTTCTCTTCCCCTCCTATTTTTAATTTTTTTTTTCCAATAGACGCCACTACACGGGACTTATGACAGACAGTTCCTAAGGTGGAGGGAGAAGTTTCTACTTTTGAAAAGCGTACTACTATCCCTGTTGAGGACAGTTGTGCTTTTTTAGATCCAATGGATAAAAAATTAGAAGGTTACCTTAAGAAAATGTTTATTCAATAAGGTTTTATCCTACAGCCCCTTGCATGCATTGCTCCTGTCACTGCTGCTGCGGCGTTCTGGTTTGAGTCTCTGGAAGAGGCTTTACAGGTAGCGACTTCATTGGATGACATACTTGGCAAGCTTAGAGCACTTAAGCTAGCCAATTCCTTTGTTTCTGATGCCATTGTTCATTTGACTAAACTAACGGCTAAGAATTCTGGTTTTGCTATACAGGCGCGCAGGGCGCTATGGCTTAAACCATGGTCAGCTAACGTGACTTCAAAAATCTAAGCTGCTTAACATTCCCTTCAAGTGGCAGACCCTATTCGGGCCTGGTTTGAAGGAGATTATTGCTGATATCACTGGAGGAAAAGGTCATGCCCTTCCTCAGGACAGGTCCAAATCAAGGGCCAAACAGTCTAATTTTCGTGCCTTTCGAAACTTCAAGGCAAGTGCGGCATCAACTTCCTCTAATGCAAACAAGAGGGAACTTTTGCTCAGTCCAAGACAGTCTGGAGACCAAACCAGACCTGGGACAAAGGTAAGCAGGCCAAAAAGCCTGCTGCTGCCTCTAAGACAGCATGAAGGAACGGCCCTCTATCCGGTAACGGATCTAGTAGGGGGCAGACTTTCACTCTTCGCCCAGGCGTGGGCAAGAGATGTCCAGGATCCCTGGGCGTTGAAAATTATATCCCAGGGATATCTTCTGGACTTCAAAGCTTCCCCCCCAAAAGGGAGATTTCACCTTTCACAATTATCTGCAAACCAGATAAAGAGAGAGGCATTCTTACACTGTGTACAAGACCTCCTAGTTTTGGGAGTGATCCATCCAGTTCCAAAGGAAGAACGGGGACAGGGTTTTTACTCAAATCTGTTTGTGGTTCCCAAAAAAGAGGGAACCTTCAGACCAATTTTGGATCTAAAGATCTTAAACAAATTCCTCAGAGTTCCATCATTCAAGATGGAAACTATTCGTACCATCCTACCTATGATCCAGGAGGGTCAATATATGACTTCAGTGGATTTAAAGGATGCTTATCTTAACATTCCGATAACAAAGATCATCATCGGTTTCTCAGGTTTGCCTTTCTAGACAAGCATTACCAGTTTGTAGCTCTTCCCTTTGGATTAGCTACAGCCCTAAGAATCTTTAAGAAGGTTCTAGGGTTGCTTCTGGCGGTCCTAAGGCTGCGGGGCATAGCAGTGACCCCTTATTTAGACGACATCCTGATACAGGCGTCAAACTTCCAAATTGCCAAGTCTCATACGGACGTAGTACTTTCTAGGGACTCTGAAAGATTCTGTAGAAATGAAAATTTACCTGACGGAGTTCAAGTTATCAAAGCTTCTAATTTCCTGCCGTGTTCTTCATTCCATTCCGCGCCCTTCGGTTTCTCAGTGCATGGAAGTAATCGGCTTAATGGTAGTGGCAATGGACATAGTGCCGTTTGCACGCCTACATCTCAGACCGCTGCAACTATGCATGCTCAGTCAGTGGAACAGGGATTACACAGATTTAACCCCTCTACTAAATCTGGATCAAGAGACCAGGGATTCTCTTCTTTGATGGCTATCTCGGGTCCATCTGTCCAAAGGTATGACCTTTCGCAGGCCAGATTGGACAATTGTAACAAGAGATGCCAGCCTTCTAGGTTGGGGTGCAGTCTGGAACTCCCTGAAGGCTCAGGGATCGTGGACTCAGGAGGAGACACTCCTTCCAATAAATATTCTGGAAGAGCAATATTCAATGCTCTTCAGGCTTGGCCTCAGTTAGCAACTCTGAGGTATATCAGATTTCAGTCGGACAACATCACGACTGTGGCTTACATCAACCATGAAGGGGGAACAAGAAGTTCCCTAGCGATGTTAGAAGTCTCAGAGATAATTCGCTGGGCAGAGACTCACTCTTGCCACCTATCAGCTATCCATATCCCAGGTGTAGAGAACTGGGAGGCGGATTTTCTAAGTCGTCAGACTTTTCATCCGGGGGAGTGGGAACTCCATCCGGAGGTGTTTGCACAATTGATTCATCGTTGGGGCAAACCAGACTGGATCTCATGGCGTCTCGCCAGAACGCCAAGCTTCCTTGTTACGGATCCAGCTCCAGGGATCCCAAGGCAACGCTAATAGATGCTCTAGCAGCGCCCTGGTCCTTCAACCTGGCTTATGTGTTTCCACCGTTTCCTCTGCTCCATCAACTGATTGCCAAGGTCAAGCAGGAGAGAGCATCGGTGACTTTGATAGCGCCTGCGTGGCCACGCAGGACCTGGTATGCAGATCTGGTGGATATGTCATCCTTTCCACCATGGACTCTGCCTCTGAGACAGGACCTTCTACTTTAGGGTCCTTTCAACCATCCAAATCTAATTTCTCTGAGACTGACTGCCTGGAGATTGAACGCTTGATTTTATCAAAGCGTGGCTTCTCCGAGTCAGTCATTGATACCTTAATACAGGCACGAAAGCCTGTCACCAGGAAAATTTACCATAAAATATGGCGTAAATATCTTTATTGGTGTGAATCCAAGGGTTACTCATGGAGTAAAGTCAGGATTCCCAGGATATTATCCTTTCTCCAAGAAAAAGGATTGTCAGCTAGTTCCTTAAAGGGACAGATTTCTGCTCTGTCTATTCTTTGCACAAGCGTCTGGCAGATGTTCCAGATGTTCAGGCATTTTGTCAGGCTTTAGTTAGAATCAAGCCTGTGTTTAAACCTGTTGCTCCACCATGAAGCTTAAATTTGGTTCTTCAAGGAGTTCCGTTTGAACCTCTTCATTCCATAGATATCAAACTTTTATCTTGGAAAGTTCTTTTTTTGGTAGCTATTTCCTCGGCTCGCAGAGTCTCCGAATTATCTGCCTTACAATGTGATTCTCCTTATCTGATTTTCCATATGGATAAGGTAGTCCTACGTACCAAACCTGGGTTTTTACCTAAGGTGGTATCTAACAAGAATATCAATCAAGAGATTGTTGTTCCATCCTTGTGTCCTAATCCTTCTTCAAAGAAGGAACGTCTATTACACAATCTGGACGTGGTTCGTGCTTTAAAGTTTTACTTACAAGCTACTAAAGATTTTCGACAAACATCTGCTTTGTTTGTTGTCTACTCTGGACAGAGGAGAGGTCAAAAGGCTTCGGCAACCTCTCTTTCTTTTTGGCTAAGAAGCATAATCTGCTTAGCCTATGAGACTGCTGGCCAGCAGCCTCCTAAAAGGATTACAGCTCATTCTACTAGAGCTGTGGCTTCCACTTGGGCCTTTAAAAATGAGGCTTCTGTTGAACAGATTTGCAAGGTGGCGACTTGGTCTTCGCTTCATACTTTTTCAAAAATTCTACAAATTTGATACTTTTGCTTCTTCGGAGGCTATTTTTGGGAGAAAGGTTTTACAGGCAGTGGTACCTTCCGTTTAAGTTCCTGCCTTGTCCCTTGTACTTTAGCTTTGGTATTGGTATCCCACAAGTAATGAATGATCCGTGGACTGGATACACCTTACAAGAGAAAACACAATTTATGCTTACCTGATAAATTTATTTCTCTTGTGGTGTATCCAGTCCACGGCCCGCCCTGTCATTTTAAGGCAGGTAATTTTTTCATTTTAACTACAGTCACCACTGCACCCTATGGTTTCTCCTTTCTCTGCGTGTTTTCGGTCGAATGACTGGATATGGCAGTTAGGGGAGGAGCTATATAACAGCTCTGCTGTGGGTGTCCTCTTGTAACTTCCTGTTGGGAATGAGAATATCCCATAAGTAATGGATGATCCGTGGACTGGATACACCACAAGAGAAATAAATTTATCAGGTAAGCATAAATTGTGTTTTTTTCTCTCTTCTTTTCCCTCTTCTGATTCTGTGTTTTGCCTGGTCCCTTGGAGGTATATGTGGAAACATATTTGCTTGCTCTCTGTTCAATGAGTGTAAGAGCAGAGAGGCTTGTATTAGCCCCGAGGATAGCCAGGATAATATTGTATTCTCAAGATTTCAAAGTTGACTGTTCCATAAAATTGTCTGTGGAAAAATACAGTTATCATATAGTCTGTATGTTACCAATGAACGTTTTTCTCTGTATAACCTTTTGTTTGTGGCATACATTGACTGTACCAAAATAGCTGTGCTTAAATTATGAACAATGTTTACATTTTGGCCACTGTAAAGCGATAACTGATATATTGTACTAATAGTTCATTCAATAAAGCTTGTTTAAAAAAAAATCAAACATAAAAAAACTGTGTAGTAACGGTTAACGGGTGATATATCAATGTCAGTCTCATAGGTAGGCCCTGACACTAGACTCAATGCTGCGGCTGACCACTTTTATTAAAACGAGGTTATCAAGCCTATGCCACTGCAGTTTCCCCTTGTTGCAATATACCCACTTTGCGCTGCACTCCCCGTGTATTGATACAGGCGGTCTCAGGCCCCTAATACCTGGCGGTTCATATTAATGTCACTTAGTCAGAGACTTTCGTAACCTTTTTCTGCAGACTTCAGTAACTTACAGCCTGCAAAAATGTCCTTAATAGTCAGGGCCTCATGTTCCGGTCTGCTCATAGTCCGCCCACGTGGCGTGATCCGGTCACTTTGTGAAGGTCTGTCTCAATGTTTACGGGGTAGGATTTCCCCGTCGTTCATCACCACAATAACCCACTGCTGCCCGCTCTGGAAATCAGCTGTTTTGTGGCCTAAGGAGCTCCAAAGTTTACAGTTTGCCCATTAGGGTTCCAGGAGCTCACTCGCGTGCAGCCGTCTCCATCGAGCGCTAGCTCCGCCCTCCCAATTTACTTTTATCATCAAATTTGCTTTGTTCTCTTTATATTCTTAGTTGAAAACTAAACGTAGGTAGGTTAAAATGCTAATTTCTGAGCCCTTGAAGGCCGCTTCTTATTTCAATGCATTTGACAGTTGTTCACAGCTAGAGGGCATTAGTTCAAGTGTGCCATATAGATACTATTGTGCTCATGCCCATGGAATTACTTATGAGAGGGCACTGATTGGCTAAAATACAAGTTTGTCAAAAGAACTGAGATAAGGGGGCAGTCTACAGAGGCTTAGATACAAGGTAATCACAGAGGTAAAAATGTAATAATATAACCCTGTTGGTTATGCAAAACTGAGGAATGGATATTAAAGGGATTATCTATCTTTTTTAACAATAACAATTCTTGAGTAGGCTGTCCCTTTAACTGTACTTTTACCATATTTAGGTGTTTAAATTAGTTACAAAATTATTTTTTTTTCCTCCATCTCTTTCCAAAGTTTCCAAAGCACATGCAGACTGTTTGTATGTGAACACAAGATACAGATTACTACAACTGAGAAATCAGGGCAAGCTCTCAATTTTCAAAGTATAGAGCATTGCAAAACAATTGCTAATCATTATAATAATAGTAATATTTATATAAAACTTTTCTCTCCATGGAAACTCAGTTATTTTTGTGCACAGCCTCAAACAATTAAATAATTGTCAAAACTGAAACGGGCATGAATATATTTATTTTTTGCAATAGACTTTTATTAGTAAAATACGTCTAGTAAAAGTGTGGGTGAGGGAGTAAGAGAGCTGTATGGGAGGGGATCATGGAGGTGAGAGGTGTCAGGTAGGAGGATAATGCCTACATTAATATAGTATTTCCCTTACCAGCTAATTAATTAACCCCTTCACTACCAGGAATAATAGAAGTGTGGTGCGCAGCTGCAAATTAGCGATCATCTAATTATCAAAAACCAATGGCAAACCCATATATGTCTGTTATTTCCAAACAAAGGGGATCCCAGAGAAGCTTTTACAACCATACCATGATTACACAAGTGGTAGGTAAATAATTTCAGTGAGCAACCCAAAGTTTGTGAAAAAGTTAACTATTATTTTTATATGATTGTATTTGGCAGCGAAATGGTGGCATGAAATATACCCAAATTGGCCTAGATCAGTACCTTGGCTTGTCTACTTTAAAAAAAAAAAATGTATAAATAGTTTTGATAGGTAAATAAAAATAACAAAAAACAAGGCTCTATTTCTGTTTTAAATTGAATGAAAGCAAAAATGCTAAAAATTCTCTGTTTTTTTCGGCCAAGTTTTCTCCAGAATTCCCGTCAATTAAGAAGTTAACCATCGTCCCGATAATCTAAAGCTCGTGCAGAGAGTCTGTAGGATTGTTGTTGCAGTGAGGTCTTCAAATGTTTGTTTACAGAAATGGATCTTTAAAATGTATGTTTGCAAAGAGTCTGTAGGATTGTTGTTGCAATATAGCATTAGATAGCAGCATTCGGCTATATCCGGCACCAGATATTTTAGTGCTAAAGTGCAACACACAAATATCTGTGTTAAACACATACAGTTACTGGGCCAATAGTGAAAAGAATGCATGTGCTAACAAATTAAAGCATTTCTTTTTCATTGTCATGGCCCTTTAAAGTCACAAATACATTTTTTTCTGCATGTGTATAAATAAAAAATATATAATTCTAAGCATTTTCCTTTCACTAATTTATTTTCCCTTCCAATATATATATTAATAATGCAAGGTAAATTATTGCAATACTGTAAGATACTAAAAGTTATGCTTTTGTAAGCTTATTCTCTTACTTCTAAAGCAAGTGAACTAAAAATAGAAACATCTTTTGGAAACCTGTGTTTAAATAGGGAAAGCAATTTTAGTACAATAAAAATGGTGCCATTATATACAGCTATATATTGTTGCATCTGCATTATTAAACACAGTTACTTCAAACTATTTTTAAATGGTTGTTATGAATTCCTGATTCTATCATAAACATAAGCCCTACTATGTATCAATGGATAATGTAATTTCCTCTAAAATTAAACCAGCAAATGTGCTCAAAGAGACAACGTTAAAATGCACTACTTATGAAAAATGCCTTTCCTACATAGACTGTAATTGCTTTAGAAAATTGCTCTCAATTTGAAATCAATTAAGTCAGATTGTGTAGTCTCTAAAAGGTTAGTAGCTGCATTAAATTCACTAAAAATATATATAATTCCTCTCTATACCTGAACTGACATGATTATTAGTATACTACAAATAATAAAAGGGGTGCTGATTTCATTTGTTTTTAAAAGAACATTTTAGTGGACAATTTAGTTCAAATGAACTAAATTGTGTTAGAAAAAGTTAATTTGGATGTATCCAAGTTCATGCCCTCCTCAAGTGTTAACAAATGTTTATTTAACAATATTAAAAAGACATGATATTGCACATGAAAGGGTAAAAGAGCTGTTGCATTTTGTGCTTGAGAAGTGCTTAATCATAGATAATTGAAACCTAAACACCACATGCTATTTAAAAATACAGGAGCCAATAAAAAAACAAGACATTTGAATTACATTCAAAGTTCATTTGGATCTAAGTAATATTTGAGTGAACATTACAATGGGACATAATTAGGGGTCAAATGGGACACCAACACTAAAATGTATGTTGAGGCAAGAAATGTGTGCAAGATAATATGTTGTTTTATTCCTATGTGCTTGTTGTTTTTGTCCTTTAAAAGGGGAATTTATTCTTCTAAACTTGGGCTTTTGGGCAATATCCAGCCCACCAAGGTTTTTTTTTGTGTGGCCTGCACTACTACTTAAAGGGATAGTAAACATCTTGATATTTTAAAGGGACAGTAAAGTCAAAATTAAATTATCATGATTCAGATAGAACATGCAGTTTTAAACATTTTTGCAGTTTACTTTTATTATCTAATTTGTTTTGTTCTTTTGGTATCCTTTGTTGAAAATTATACCTAGGTAGGCTCAGGAGCAACAATGCACTACAGGGAGTCAACTGTTAATTGGTGGATGCACATAAATGTTTCTTATCATTGGCTCCCCTGATGGGTTCATCTATCTCCCACTAGTGCATTACTGCTCTTTAGAAGAATATTTTGGGGTTTTAAGTCTCTTTAATATAAATGTATTTAGTTATTCATAGTAAAACAACTTTGCGTTGTTAACGAGATAGCACTTTGTCCCTTTTTTTTTTTAAAATAAAAGAGCTTTATTTGAAAAAGAAAAATGACAATGATGTAGTACAGGACATTCAAATAGAGACATCAAGACAAGGTAGTACAGATGTTATAGATGCTATAGTTTGGTCCAGAAAGTCTAAACCATGAGTAAAGTCCATGTGTGCTGCGTGAGACATCAGAGTCCATATACTGAGTCTTGAACTATATCAACCTGGTCAATCCAGGCTAGCTCTTTTTCTTTTCTTATTTCTCTTCTTACCTTTTAATAATGGCTTTTCCTTCAATTTTCAGGAAATTTCACCAAACATTAGGAATTTTGAACATGAAAGATATTAACAATGGTTTATAAACTTATATCAATTTAAAAACTGGTAACTTCTGAGGTATAGTTTTTAAACATAACTGACAATTTAAATATTTAATTACTGCAAGGCAGAGTCCACAAGTAGACTCTGGTTATTTGTGAGTAAGGATGTGGACTAGTTGAAAGAAGTGGTAGGTACGGTACGAATAGTGGGAGGGCCAAACCAATGGTCAGCTGGGTGGGGAAATGGGGGGTGAGGATAGAGAGGGAGAGAGAGAGGGAGAGAGACTAAAAGGGGGGAGAGGAGGGGGCCAGGGAGGGGGGTCTGGGGAGGGGAAGATGGATGCTGGGCTGGGCAGTATCAGAGTCAAGGGGACCTCTGTTCTAATTCAGTAGGGTCCTAGAGTTAGAAAAGGGACAGCAATCGACTCACCAATAGCATCCCAGGGTTCCTAGATTAAAAAATATAGATTGTGTTGAAGTTTAGAGCTGTATACATAGGCCTATCACCTTGCCAGTTTGGGGGGTTGGATTTTTTCCAATTCCTGGCTATTGATAGTTTAGCTGCTATCAATACTGTGATTAGTAGACACCTTTTGGGGAGGGTCTGCTTTTGCAAGTTAAGATGGAGGAGTGCAGTTTCAGGAGGCAGACTCTCAGTCAGGCCAAGGAGCTGCCATAAGGTGAGCAACTTGGACCAAAAAGATTTGATAGCAGAACATGACCACCAGATGTGTTGCGAATCTCCAGTCTGCGAGCACCCCCGCCAACATAAGCGGGAGCAGGTGGGAAAAATCTTATTAAGTTTGGATGGCACATAATGCCATCTGGTGAGCAGTTTGTAAAAGAGCTCATAAAGGGTTATGCAGTGAATGGATTGTTTGGTGTGTGCTATCACTAAGTTCCAGGCTTTTTCTGAAAGTGATAGTTCCCAATCTTTTTTCCAGTCCAATATGTGTTTGGATTTGGTCAGGTTTTGAGAGTTTAGGATGCATTGACAGTGGTGAGAGAGAGAGGGGATGAGAGTTGTGTATCTGTTTAAATCCTAGTTTCCCATATGGTGAGGGGAATGCTTTTTTTTTTCTTGTGTCTTTTTGAATCAAGAAATCCCCAGGATTTTGTTAGGGAGCGAAGCCTTAATAAGTCGAAATGTAATTTAAAGGGACACTGTACCCAAAAATTTTATTTCGTGATTCAGATTGAGCATGAAATTTTAAGCAAATTTCGAATTTACTCCTATTATCAAATTTTCTTCATTCTCTTGGTATCTTTATTTGAAATGCAAGAATGTAAGTTTAGATGCCGGCCCATTTTTGGTGAACAACCTGGGTTGCCCTTGCTGATTGGTAGATAAATTCATCCACCAATAAAAAAGTGCTGTCCAGAGTACTGAAACCAAAAAAAGCTTAGATGCCTTCTTTTTCAAATAATGATAGCAAGAGAACGAAGAAAAATTGATAATAGGAGTAAATTAGAAAGTTGCTTAAAATTGAATGCTCTTTCTGAATTACAAAAGAAAAAAATTGGGTTCAGTGTCCCTTTAACTGGTATGGAGATCTTTTCATAAAGCTTTTGTGCGTCATAAGTTCCTTCTCAGTAAAGATAATGGAAAGTTTAAGCGCTGTTAGTCTGGACCTCAGACTATGACTAGTGGTTAGAAGGCTATATGACAGTCCTCGGAGAGAGTGAATTGGTGAGGGGAGATTTGAGCGTGATGGCGGAGGTGTAGCCATTGATCTCTACATTGAAGAACTATTTTATTGTGGAGAGGGATAGAGGCGGAGATATGAGAGGGAATCCAAAGTAGCTCTATTAGTGCCATATGCGCTGGGAGAGAGGCCTGTTCAATCTCAAACAATCTTGGGGGAGTCTGGGAGATTGCCCAGGATGAGATGTATGTGATCATTGCTGCTTTGTAATATGAGCAGATATGTGGGAGGTTGAGGCTACCTGACAGCAGGGGACAGTGTAGCAGCGATGCCGCTATTTTTGGGCGTTTGCCATTCCAGATATACCTGTTAATGACCACCTGAAATTTGTTTAGGAATGTGGTCAGGAGTCTCATGGGCAAACACCTAAAAAGTAAGTGAGTTTGGGAAGTTGCATCATTTTGATCGCTGAGATTCTGCCTAGCCATGAGATCTTGTCATATCTTCTGGAATTTAGGTCTTGTTGAAGCTGAGTCAGTAAGGTATTGAAGTTTCTGTTAATGATTTATTTAGTCACTAGTTCTAAAGCCCGTTCACACGGGCCATTTTTTGCAGTACAGTGGTCCCACCCCTTGCTTTCTCTCCCTCCCACTCTCTTTTGCTTTCTCTCTCTCCCCCCCTCTCTTTTGCGCTCTCTCTCCCCCTCTCTTTGCACTCTCTCTCTCCCCCCCTCTTTTGCGCTCTCTCTCTCCCTCTCTATCTCCCCTCTCTTTCTATCTCCCCTCTCTCTTTCTCTCTCTCCCCTCTCTCTCTCTCTCTCTCTCTCTCCTCTCTCTTTCTCTCTCCCCTCTCTCTCCCCTCTCTCTCTCTCTCTCCCCCCCTCTCTCTCTCCCCCTCTCTCTCTCTATCTCCCCTCTATCTCTCCCCTCTCTCTCTCCCCTCTATCTCACTCCCCTCTCTCACTCCCCTCTCTCTCACTCCCCTCTCTCTCGCTCCCCTCTCTCTTCTCACTCTCTCCCCCCTCTCTCTCCCCTCTCTCTCTCTTTATCTCCCCTCTCTCTCCCCTCTCTCTGCCCTCTCTCTCTCTCTTCCCTCTCTCAACCTCTCTCTCTCCTCTCTCTCTCCCCCCCCCTCTCTCTCCCCTCTCAATCTCTCCCCTCTCTCTCTCACTCCCCTCTCTCTCTCTCTCGCTCTCCCCTCTCTCTCTCTCTCTCTCTCTCTCTCTCTCTCTCTCTCTCTCTCTCTCTCTCTCTCTCTCTCTCTCTCTCTCTCTCTCTCTCTCTCCCCCTCTCTCTCTCCCCTCTGTCTCTCCTCTCTCTCTCTCCTCTCTCTCTCCCCTCTGTTTCTCCTCTCTCTCTCTCCTCTCTCTCCCCCCTCTCTCTGTCTCTCCCCTCTATCTCTCTCCCCTGTATCTCTCTCTATCTCCCCTCTCTCTCCCCTCTCTCTCTCCCCTCTCTCAACCTCTCTTTCTCCCCTCTCTCTCCTCTCTCTCTCTCTCTCCTCTATCTCCCCTCTCTCTCTCTCCCCTCTCTCACTCTCTCTCCCCTCTCTCTCTCCCCTCTTTCTATCTCCCCTCTCTCTCTCATGTCTCTCTCTCTCCCTCTCTCCCCTCTCTCTCTCTCTTTCTCTCTCTCCCCTCTCTCAACCTCTCTCTCTCCCCTCTCTCTCTCTCTCCCCTCTTTCTATCTCCCCTCTCACTCTCTTTC
>NC_069502.1:153065140-153135140 GCF_027579735.1 Bombina bombina
GTCCTGCTTTGCATAGTAAAGCCTTAACTTGCATTTGTGGATGCAGCGGCAAATTGTGTTGACTGACAAAGGTTTACCAAAGTATTCCCGAGCCCATGTTACAATATCTATTACAGAATGATAGTTTTTGAGACAGTGACGTCTGAACGATCCGAGATCACGGCCATTCAGACCGGATTCCTTGAAACTTTTAATTATATTGTGCACTGTAGAAGGTGAAATGTCCAAAATCCTACCAATTTGTCTTTCGGGAGTGTTGTTCTCAATGTGTTGGATTATTCGCTGACGCATCTGTTGGCAGGTAAGCGAGCCTCGACCCATCCTTGCTCTTGAAGGACTAAGGCTTTTTTGGAGGCTTCACCTGTTTCAAATCACCTTCTTCTTTCAACTTGTCACATTGATATTAGTCCTAAATTGCCCCTGTCCCAACTTTTTTGGAACGTGTTGCAGTCATCAGATTTGAAATGAGTGTATATTTTTAAAAATACATTAAAGAAAGTAAAACATCAAATCGTTTTACTAATGTGTCTTCAATATAGTACAGGGTGAATTGAATTTAAGCTAATTACATTAAACATTTTAGAATTGCCAAAAAAGAGTAAACTGTGTATAATTTTGAGTGTGTTTCGTATAAAGGTCTGACATTTTCGGTGCACATGTGTGATATTGGAATATTGTATTGTGGGAAATTTGGTTGCAATTGAGTGATATTAAAGGTAATTTATGTACATTAAGCAACATTAAGCAGCCCAAAAAATGTGCTTAACGTGTTTTATTTGCAGTGTGGGAATCCAAAACTAATGAATAGGCTTGGGCAGCGATAAACTTTGCTTGTGTAATTTAAATACACTGGATGTGCGAAAAACAGGGAAATACGTACTTATAAGTACAAAATACAGATCGTAATTGCTGTTTTTTCATCAAATGGACTGAACATGGGGATTCTAGGGGCGTATATGAAATTGTCTCTCTAATCTGCAAAGATTGTCGCACTACAGATCTCAGTTTTTTCTCTCAAGCTAGAAGGTGGTGAGCTTTACTGAAAGATTTTTGATGCAACTTAACAATACATTTTTTTCCTGCATATTTTTGTTTAAATGGTTCAATTATTTGTTTTGGAAGATTCTTAAACCACGTCTGAAATTGCGAGGTTTAGGCCCATGGTGTTTTATATATCCCTTTAAAAATGTGATATTATTATTATCATTTATTTGTATAGCGCCGCCAAATTCTGTAGCGCTGAAATATTACACTTAAAGGAAAATCTTATTAAAGCAACCAAAAAAAATAAAATTTGCATATGCTTATTTGTTTTATATGCTTATAAACCACTTTCAACAGAAATTAAAATGTACTATTTTACTCTTGTGAGGTTCTAATCTATCTGTCAATGACCTTGAAATAAACACCTCTTTCAATTAGGATACATCACATTTAGACATATTTAGTTAATGTAAATGTATCACTATTCATTATTGTGCTAACCAAATTTGTTAATTTGTTTGCTCTTGGTGGAAAATTTGATTTGTGTATTGGGTTACTCTAAATTTCATGCAAAAAAAGAGGAAACCAACCTGCCCCCTGCAGGGAGGATCAGTCATTGCATCAGTATGTAATATACTTTTTAGCTGTCAGAAAATACCATTGCACAAGATTCTCTGTTTAGTTAAACGGAATACAACAAATGCACTTTTATCCTTAGAAGAGGTTAGACAGGAATTTGACCAGCAAGAGGTACTGGCAAGACAACATAACAGCATGTTGAATAAAGACCTTAGGGAACTGCAGATTATAGTAGATGATCACAACCAGGTATGTTTATAGTCCAGTAGAAAGTGCCTGTGTGGGAAAGGAAGTTGTTGTTTTGTGAGTAGGATCTGGTTTGACCAAGAAATATTGAGATGTTTTCTCCTTTCTACATGGATGAGTGCTTTCACATGCAGTGCTATATCCATCATCACAAGATCAATAACCAGCATTTATTTGTGTATTTTCTTTCTAATTGTAGATGGAATGTTGGACAGTTTTAGGAGAACAAAATATCACATTTAGTTTACAAATGTAACATTTACACCACAAGAATCTATAAATGAGAAAGAGTAAATTAACAGGAACTGGTGCTATAGCAAAGAAATAAGATTAAAAATAAGAGTGGACTGCAGAATTTATGACAATCTGTACTTGCTGAATCTTATGAGTCAGTTACCTCCATTTTTTTATCTCAAATGTTTCCATGTATTTAAGAGGATATTATTGAAGACTAAACTAGAGATGTCGCAATCACAGTCAGCATATTGAAATTCTAACTATTTATAGTAAATTATATTAAAGCATAATTTATATGTGTGTTAAAGAGACATAAAAATTATTTTTTTTCTTTAATGGTTAAGATAGAGAATACAATTTTAAATAACTTTCTTTTATCAAATTTGCTTCATTCTCTTTGTATCCTTTGTTGAAAGAGAAGCAATACACTACAGGGAACTAGCTGAATAAACTGGGTGAGCCAACAAAAAGATGTATACTCTATTTTAATAAATATGTCATTAAAGATGACAGTATAATACCAGTTTAATTTTGTATTCATAAAACAGTCATTTATTTTAGTAAAAGGGACAATAAAGTCAAACTTTTACAATCCTATTATCAATTTAGTTTCATTCTCTTGGTACCCTTTGTTGAAAAGCATACACAGGAAGGCTGATGAGCAGCACTGCACTACTGGGAGCTAGCTGCTGAATGGTGGCTGCACATATACAGTAAGGTCCGTAAATAATTGGACACTGACACAAGTTTTGTTATTTTGGCTACTTACCAAAATAAATTCTAGTTACAGTTAAATAAAGTGCAGTCTCTCAGCTTTAATTTGAGGGTATTCACATCCAAATTGGAGGAAATGTTTAGGAATTACAGCTCTTTAATATGTAGCCCCCTCATTTTCAAGGTACCAATAGTGCAATTGACAGGTGTGGGCTATTCCTTCATTATTTCATCATCAATAAAGCAGGTAAAAGGTCTGGAGTTGATTCCAGGTGTGGCATTTGTATTTGGAAGCTGTTGCTGTGAACCCACATTAGGAGTGGCCACATCAACAGTTTGGTACATTCTGAGAAAAAAAGAACACACTGGTGAGCTCTGCAGCACAAAAAGGCCTTAACGTCCACGGAAGACAACAGTGGTGGATGATCATAGGATCCTTTCCATAGTAAAGAAAAAACCCTTTACAACATCCAGCCAAGTGAAGAACACTCTCCAGGAGGTAGGCATATCATTATCCAAGTTCACCATAAAGAGAAGACTTCACAAGAGCAAAGAGGGTTCACCAAAAGGTTCAAACCATTTATAAGCCTCAAGAATAGAAAGGCCAGATTAGACTTATCAATATCTAAAAAAGCCAGCACAGTTCTGAAACAGCATTCTTTGGACAGATAAAACTAAGATCAACCTGGAAATATGGGAAGAAAAAATTATGGAGAAGGCTTGGAACGGCTCATTATCTGATGCATACCACATCATCTATAAAACACGGTGGAGGCAGGGTGATAGCAAGGGCATGCATGGCTTCCAATGGCACTGGGTCATTGGTGTTTATTAATGATGTGACAGAAAACAGAAACAGCTGGATGAATTCTGAAGGGTATAGGGATATATTGTCTGCTCAGATATAGCCAAATTCAGTTGATTAGATTTCACTTCACTTTACAGATTGACAATGACCGAAATTACCCAGACGTTTTTTAAGGCAAAGAAGTGGAATATTATGCAATGGCTGAGTCAGTCACCTGATCTCAACCTGATTGAGTATTCATTTTCACCTGCTGAAAACTTAAGACAGAAAGACCCTCGAACAAACAACAACTGAAGACACCTGCAGTAAAGGACTGGCAAAGCATCACAAAGGAGGAACCCAGCGTTTGGTGATGCCCATGCGTTCCAGACTTCAAGCAGTCATTGCCTGCAAAGGATTCTCAACAAAGTATTAAAAATTAAAATTTTATTTATGATTGTGTTAATTTGTCCAATGACTTTTGTTCAACCCCTTGAATTAAATATTAAAGTCTGAACTTTAATTGCATCTCGGTTGTTTCATTTTAAATCCATTGTGGTGGCGTACAGAAAATTGTGTCAGTGTCTAATTATTTACAGACCTCACTTTATGATTGTGTCAGTGTCTAATTATTTACAGACCTCACTTTATGCTTCTTGTCACTTTAGCAGCCGTGATATTCTTGTGGCCAGGAAATCACTGCAGCAAAGTTTCTCACACAAGAGAACTAAATATCACAATTAAAAGCATGAACTTATTGTACAGAGGTTTTATTCTGCATAAAAGCACTCTTCATTAACACGTGCGACAATGTAACCAATTAAGTTAAATTGGCACACAGCTAGTGCACTGTTGTAAAACAAATCTGTGTAAAATGAACCTACTTCTGTAGTGTAAGTCAATGGGAAGTCATTGGCTTACGTTAAAAAACAAAACAAAAACAGTTTGTGAAACCAATATTTTTTGTAAAAAGACTCACTGTGGAATTTATAAAGATTAATACCCACCCATCATTACAACAGTGAACTGCAAATATCTCCCCATTGTTATCTCACAACTATTCAACTCTGTGCACATTGGAAAAGCTCTACTGTAAACGGAAAGATGAAAAGTCTTCAGAACATTAGAGAACAAGCAAATTCAAATGGAAAAAAGCACCCTTTTTAAAATAGTCCACCCAAGCATATGCACAAGTGAAAATGTGAGAGAGAGAAATGGAGACAATCCAAAAATGAGTTACTTTATTTACAATGACAGTAGAGTCTTTATCAATTCTGCATTCTTGGTGTTGGTGTTAGTGAAAAATCCCAAACCCCATGGTTAGACCCTCATTTGTGTCAGCGAGGTCTCCGGGTATCCTTCTGTTCTTTCTAGCTAGACTTATTTTCTATAACAACAGAGACATGCAAATGGTTTACATGCACAAACACTTACAAAACACTTAAATGGATATGAAACCTTACAATTTTCTTTCATGATTCAGACAGAGCATGTGATTTTATACAACCTTCAAGTTTACTTCTATTATCAGTTTGTTTTGTTCTCTTGGCATCTTTTGTTGCAATTCAGGGATGTATGCTTAGGAGCTGTTCTGGCAGCAGAATGTTTGTGTTATGCCACACAACACTTTCAGGTGGGTGACCAGTTAGGAACCTGATTTTCACGGATATAAGTCCTCTAGTTCATTACTTATTGTCACAACCCTACAAGGAGGTTAGGGCGTCTGCAGGAATAAGAAATGAAATGTAAAATCCTTTTAAAATGATGAATAATACATATTGCAATTATTTCTTTTAAGTTTAACCCTCTGCTTAGTGCTTTTTTCATACAACAATGAAACAGACTGTTTAAGATCCGTTTAACGGAGTTTCTATAAAATAATGGGTGCTGCCATGTTTCCCCTTATCTATCTCTTAGTCTTAGTTTTAGTCTTGTGAATTAAAATGCATTTTTAGTTTTAGTCGTATTTTAGTCATCTGAATTGTTTTAGTTTTAGTCCAGTAGATTTTAGTCTACTAAAATCGAAGGGGTTTAGCTAAAGTGTAATGCATTATTTAAGCATTTCTCTATAATTTCCAAACTCATTATATACTCCAGGAGTAAACATAACACCTATTATTATTTATGGTATTAAAGTTTAAACATGAAATACAGACACAGATTTGTGATATAAAACGTCTTTATTAAACTTAAAATTAAATAAAACCAAGTTTCATAAACAAACAGAAGTGCAACTTTAAAATTTAAAACAAGTATCAATTAACTCAACACAACAAAAGGTTTCTGCAGCTAGCACAGGCACAGCATAACTTAAACCTATACTCGTGGGTTATTCTTATTTCTATAGGGAGAATCAATTGATTGTCCACAAATTTGAAACAGCAGCGTTTCTGAGTTGTAATTTGTCTCCCAATCACAGTATTTCAGTCATATACTTCATCTATCTTTTTTAATGATAAAAAAAAAGTAGACCTATCTGGCTAACATTTTATTTACTTTTTGTACTACTCAGTACTGCCAACGTGAGGTATGAAGTATATGACTGAAATACTGTGATTGGGAGACAAATTACACCACAGAAAAGCTGCTGTTAGATACATGAGCACATTTCTTTTTGGTTCTACTATCAGTGTTGAATATCGTCATTGCTCTTTCTTAGCAACTTGCATTGCATATTTATTAATATTTAGCCCAAAATAAATGTTAATATAGTTTAGAAGCTTAGAATGAGCAATATCTTTGAAAATAACCCAGCTTGTCATGTTTAGGCTTTTTGATACAACCAATTAAAGGGAAATGTATTTATTATTTGTTTAAAATAGGCACACAGCAGCCTGGGACCAATTTCAAGCAGGATTCTGGTCAATGTGTGTATATAGAGAAAAATAGAATACTTCTGTCCAGCACTAGGCTATTTATTATGAAAATATATTATTTACAGCCAATGAGCAGAGTTGTCCTTGATATAAGTGAAAAAGTGCCCAGTGTACAATAGGCGCATTGCGCATGCGCGAAAAAAGGGTTACGAGTAACTTAGAACAATTACAGGTACACAGGATTTTAATGATGTCACAGATGCCGAAAAAGGGGTGGAGCTAAACCAACATTTTAAAACGGCAGCAGGGGGAAAGTAAGTGATTTAACTTGAAAACAGATTATCTTTAAAAACTGGCATATATTTGGAAAAAACGATCTAGGACAACTTTATAGATATATGTTACAAGTATTTTTGTGTTGACTGTCCCTTTAACACTGCTCTAGAACTTCCAAACTCATTATATACTCCTGCGGTAAAGGTTTATTAAAGGACCAGTCAAAACATTAGATTTGCATAATCAACAAATGCAAGATAACAAGACAATGCAATAGCACTTAGTCTGAACTTCAAATGAGTAGTAGATTTTTTTATAACAAATTTCAAAGTTATGTATATCTCCACTCCCCTTGTACCATGTGATAGCAATCAGCCAATCACAAATGCATATACGTATAGTCTGGGAATTCTTGCACATGCTCAGTAGGATCGGGTGATTCAAAAAGTGTAAATATAAAAGATTGTGCACATTTTTGTTAATAGAAGTAAATTGGAAAGTTGTTTAAAATTACATGCTGTATCTGAATCATGAAAATTTAATTTAACCTGAGTGTCCCTTTAACCTTTTTATTTATTGTATTAAGGTTTGTACATGCAATACAGATTTAACAGATTTAACAGCTGTGATATATAACATGTCTTTAACCTAAAATTAAATAAAACCAAGTTTCGTAAATAAACAAGAAGATAGCCTTGCTTTTTTTATTTTTACAAAAGAGCAGTGATTAGATATGGATTGATTATAACATCTTGCATAAAGTGTTAATTTTGACAGCAAATTTTTATTAAGTTTTAGCCATAGTTTTTTTACTAAAATGCCATTTTAGTTTTAGTCGTATTTTAGTCAGAATTTCTTTAGTTTTATGCTCATTTTAGTCTCCGAAATTAACACTGCTGTTGAGAACAATTAGGTACAGATATAAAACAGGCATTAAATTCAATTGTGTAAACGAGGCAGTGTGGAAAGCTTGGTAAATCGTTATTTTAACAATCCTCTGTTCCACAAAACCTTGTTTGCACAGACTCTTTTTTTTTGCCAGTTTTGATTTGTCTCTAATTGTCCTCAGTAAAAGAGACGAATAAGAGCAAAACTAAGGTTCCAACATGGTAGCACCAATTACTTCCTAAAAACTAAAGCACTTTGTAGAAACTAAATCTTTGCACTGATATTTTCAATATTTAGCCCCTTTACTGCTAAACTATTTTCCATTCCTTTGCTAAACTGTTTTGCAGTTTCAGATGCAGCTCAAATTTAAGCCCTAATGTGGGTCCTTCAACCCATTATTTTATGCATACATCTTCATTATATCAAGAATGTATTTGGGGTTAATTACAAGTGGAGCAGTATTTTACGCTTCCGCTAGATCGATAATTATTAATTTTGCGCCTAACACCCCACTCTCATGCAAACACCATCACATATTCTCATTAGCACTAATCCGACATGAAAATATGAATATTTCATATTCCATTGTTCTTTACGTAACGGAATATGTTCTATTTATTCATAAATAAATATTTCTACATATTCTACATTATGTTTTTTAAACAAATATATATTTATATCTATATATATTCTGTGTATATATATATATATATATATATATACAACACACAGAGAAAGTCCAGCACTCACTTACAAGCTCTCAGCTAAGATTTAAAAGCAAAAATGGAAAGGTTAGTTACTGCATCTGGCCAAATGGGACAAGCCTAAGTACCACGTCAAGGTCCTTTCCAATACCTGGGACCCTAAAACAGCCACACAATGCAAGCTCTCAAATCCAAACAAACTGGGAACAAGGGAAGGGTGCACAGGCTTATGTAATCACCCTAGACATATACAAAACACGGTAGGGGACTGCACTCTCATGCCGGACCGGGTACACATCCCATGACCCTGCAACATGCTCAGCCCTGGGTGCTCACCGGCACTAACAGGAAGCTGTGCTGTCCCCAGAGTCACAGGCAGTTAACCCCAGACAGGTCTGGGTGCAAGAACCATAGGGAAAATTACAAAACAAATTAATACAACACACAGAGAAAGTCCAGCACTCACTTACAAGCTCTCAGCTAAGATTTAAAAGCAGAAATGGAAAGGTTAGTTACCGCATCTGGCCAAATGGGACAAGCCCAGGTACCTCGTCAAGGTCCTTTCCAATACCTGGGACCCTAAAACAGCCACACAATGCAAGCTCTCAAATCCAAACATCCCAACCTGCAAAAACTCATTTCAGGGAGGTGGCTTCACCCGCTACTCCGCCGCCACCCCCCCCCCGTTATATATTGCACAACCACATACCATAAACCTATTTTCCAGTGACTGTACACTTGTTGAATGCTTAAATATTTTAGAATACGAAGTTTAATTATGTGCAGTAAATAAGGTAGTATTTGTGCTTTATTTTATTAAAATTAGTGGGGGCTTTTTGGTTACTGATAGATGCTTTGAGGGTTCTATAACGTCCCAGCAACTAAAGGCATTCCTTAAAGAAACACTTTTCCGGATTTGGGCCACATTGGATCATGGTACTTGAAGTTTCAGGGAGATTGCATTCAATTTGCTGGCATCAGGGAGCCACTATTACAATCAGGGAGACTCCCTGAACTTCGAGGAGAGTTGGGATGTCTGGTAATCACCCTAGACATATACAATACACGGAAGGGGACTGCACTCTCATACCGGACCGGGTACACATCCCATGACCCTGCAACATGCTCAGCCCTGGGTGCTCACTGGCACTCACAGGAAGCTGTGCTGTCCCCAGAGTCACAGGCAGTTAACCCCAGACAGGTCTGGGTGCAAGAACCATAGGGAAAATTACAATGCAAATTAATACAACACACAGAGAAAGTCCAGCATTCACTTACAAGCTCTCAGCTATGATTTAAAAGCAAAAATGGAAAGGTTAGTTACCGCATCTGGCCAAATGGGACAAGCCCAGGTACCACGTCAAGGTCCTTTCCAATACCTGGGACCCTAAAACAACCACACAATGCTAGCTCTCAAATCCAAACAAACTGGAAACAAGGGAAGGGTGCACAGGCTTATGTAATCACCCTAGACATATACAAAACACGGAAGGGGACTGCACTCTCATACCGGACCGTGTACACATCCCATGACCCTACAACATGCTCAGCTCTGGGTGCTCACCGGCACTCACAGGAAGCTGTGCTGTCCCCAGAGTCACAGGCAGTTAACCCCAGACAGGTCTGGGTGCAAGAACCATAGGGAAAATTACAAAACAAATTAATACAACACACAGAGAAAGTCCAGCACTCACTTACAAGCTCTCAGCTAAGATTTAAAAGCAGAAATGGAAAGGTTAGTTACCGCATCTGGCCAAATGGGACAAGCCCAGGTACCTCGTCAAGGTCCTTTCCAATACCTGGGACCCTAAAACAGCCACACAATGCAAGCTCTCAAATCCAAACATCCCAACCTGCAAAAACTCATTTCAGGGAGGTGGCTTCACCCGCTACTCCGCCGCCACCCCCCCCCCCGTTATATATTGCACAACCACATACCATAAACCTATTTTCCAGTGACTGTACACTTGTTGAATGCTTAAATATTTTAGAATACGAAGTTTAATTATGTGCAGTAAATAAGGTAGTATTTGTGCTTTATTTTATTAAAATTAGTGGGGGCTTTTTGGTTACTGATAGATGCTTTGAGGGTTCTATAACGTCCCAGCAACTAAAGGCATTCCTTAAAGAAACACTTTTCCGGATTTGGGCCACATTGGATCATGGTACTTGAAGTTTCAGGGAGATTGCATTCAATTTGCTGGCATCAGGGAGCCACTATTACAATCAGGGAGACTCCCTGAACTTCGAGGAGAGTTGGGATGTCTGGTAATCACCCTAGACATATACAATACACGGAAGGGGACTGCACTCTCATACCGGACCGGGTACACATCCCATGACCCTGCAACATGCTCAGCCCTGGGTGCTCACTGGCACTCACAGGAAGCTGTGCTGTCCCCAGAGTCACAGGCAGTTAACCCCAGACAGGTCTGGGTGCAAGAACCATAGGGAAAATTACAATGCAAATTAATACAACACACAGAGAAAGTCCAGCATTCACTTACAAGCTCTCAGCTATGATTTAAAAGCAAAAATGGAAAGGTTAGTTACCGCATCTGGCCAAATGGGACAAGCCCAGGTACCACGTCAAGGTCCTTTCCAATACCTGGGACCCTAAAACAACCACACAATGCTAGCTCTCAAATCCAAACAAACTGGAAACAAGGGAAGGGTGCACAGGCTTATGTAATCACCCTAGACATATACAAAACACGGAAGGGGACTGAACTCTCATACCGGACCGTGTACACATCCCATGACCCTACAACATGCTCAGCTCTGGGTGCTCACCGGCACTCACAGGAAGCTGTGCTGTCCCCAGAGTCACAGGCAGTTAACCCCAGACAGGTCTGGGTGCAAGAACCATAGGGAAAATTACAAAACAAATTAATACAACACACAGAGAAAGTCCAGCACTCACTTACAAGCTCTCAGCTAAGATTTAAAAGCAAAAATGGAAAGGTTAGTTACCGCATCTGGCCAAATGGGACAAGCCCAGGTACCACATCAAGGTCCTTTCCAATACCTGGTACCCTAAAACAGCCACAAAATGCAAGCTCTCAAATCCAAACAAACTGGGAACAAGGGAAGGGTGCACAGGCTTATGTAATCCAGACATCCCAACCTGCAAAAACTCATTTCAGGCTAAGATTTAAAAGCAAAAATGGAAAGGTTAGTTACCGCATACATACACATCATTAGACATGCATATATATTATCTCTATGTTGAAAACCTTTGGCTGCTTTTTGTTTTCTAACACCCGAGATCTTATATCTTTGAGCCCTTATAACTTTTGTGTGCAATATTTTTTTAGAATATTTTTTATTAGACAGTGTTATTGTAAGTGTAACTGTACTTTGTAATGTATTTTTGAAATGTTTTGTGCAACTTTTTATTTTCGCCAAAACAGTTAACCAGTGCTCTAAAAAATCACGGTAAGGATTCTAGCGTAAACCAGAAATAAAAAGTGCTATAATAAAGTAAAATGTATACGCAGCAGGTTACAAATATTGTAGTATATGTCTATAGCAGTCTCTTGAGAAAATTCTCCTTTTATCTAGGATGTATTATATATCACTACCTAGATGTGGGCACTCATTTTCATAGGTTAATGAGCTGTTGAAAAAATATACCATATATCCTCCCTTAAAATTCTTCTCAGATATTTAGAGTGCTGGGTTCAAAAGTGCCTCCAGGGTTAAATAAGACCGCACACCTAGCAGCAAGACTGGTTTAACATTAGTGGATATAAACAGTGAGATTGCAGCTTAAAAGCACATAGGGAAGCACATTTACTCACCCTGACCTGCTACTTTTGAGTGCCTTGTTACTGAAAATTACAAAAGGCACCTAATGAGAAATGACTTCCTGATGGAGGCTCCCTCAAACGCTCATTGTCAAACACTTATGCCAAGTAGTAATAAATTAGATCAATTTATTTCACTAACTTTACTGTTTTTTCTGCCTTTAAGCAATCTCTAACCCAGTGAACTAATTTAATTATAGCACTTCCAGTTTAATAAAACTTCAAAGCATATTTTGCAAGACAATATTGATTTGGGTATTTCATATAAGAAAAAAAAAGCTTCCTAATCCGAGAAGAATTTGCAAATGAATACATTGTTTTTAGACTTTTGATGGATTTATTTTTGAAATGATTGATTTCAGTGATACAGTTTTAAGTTGTATTCATATTTTTTGCTCTTCAAATATGTACACTTCTAATTAAACCTCTTTACTAGAGGTTACAGTACTTGTCATTTGTAATAGCCTGTGGGATGTAACCAGTAAGAAACAGTGAGCTGTTAGGTGTTCGTTTGAAGTAATCAATCAAATCTGAAAACTTGTTTGATTTATGAACATTAGTTTTCTCTTTCCACGTAGCTAAAAACTAAAAAGTACAATGTTTTACATAACCCATACTGACATAATAATCTACTGTAGTTACAAGCACTACATTGCAAAAATTCTGCATGCAAGGTAACGCCTAGATTTAGAGTTTGGCGTTAGCCGTCAAAACCAGCATTAGGGGCTCCTAACGCTGGGTTTGGGCTACCGCTGGTATTTAGAGTCTTGTAGGTAAGGGTCTAACGCTCACTTTGCAGCCGCAACTTTTCCATACCGCAGATCCCCCTACGCCATTTGCGTATCCTATCTTTTCAATGAGATCTTTCTAACGCCGGTATTTAGAGTCTTGGCTGAAGTGAGCGTTAGAAATCTAACGACAAGACTCCAGCCGCAGAAAAAAGCCAGGAGTTAAGAGCTTTCTGGGCTAACGCCGGTTTATAAAGCTCTTAACTACTGTGCTCTAAAGTACACTAACACCCATAAACTACCTATGTACCCCTAAACCGAGGCCCCCCCACATCGCCGCCACTATAATAATTTTTTTTATCCCCTAATCTGCCGACCGCACACCGCCGCCACCTACGTTATCCCTATGTACCCCTAATCTGCTGCCCCTAACATCGCTGACACCTACATAATATTTGTTACCCCCTAATCTGCCCCCCCCCCAACGTCGCCGCTACCTACCTACACTTATTAATCCCTAATCTGCCGACCGGACCTCACCGCTACTATAATAAAGTTATTAACCCCTAATCCGCCTCACTCCCGCCTCAATAACCCTATAATAAATATTATTAACCCCTAATCTGCCCTCCCTAACATCACCGCCACCTAACTTCAAGTATTAACCCCTAATCTGCCGACCGGACCTCACCGCTACTCTATTAAATTTATTAACCCCTAAAGCTGTCTAACCCTAACACCCCCCTAAGTTAAATATAATTTTTATCTAACGGAATAAATATTATTAAATAAATTATTCCTATTTCAAGCTAAATACTTACCTGTAAAATAAACCCTAATATAGCTACAATATAAATAATAATTATATTGTAGCTATTTTAGGATTAATATTTATTTTACAGGCAACTTTGTATTTATTTTAACCAGGTACAATAGCTATTAAATAGTTAAGAACTATTTAATAGCTACCTAGTTAAAATAATTACAAAATTACCTGTAAAATAAATCCTAACCTAAGTTACAATTAAACCTAACAATACACTATCAATAAATTAATTAAATAAACTACCTACAATTACCTACAATTAAACCTAACACTACACTATCAATAAATTAATTACATAAAATACCTACAAATAAATACAATTAAATAAACTAACTAAAGTACAAAAAATAAAAAAAGAACTAAGTTACAAAAAATAAAAAAATAAGTTACAAACATTAGAAAAAGATTACAACAATAATAAACTAATTACACCTACTCTAAGCCCCCTAATAAAATAACAAAGCCCCCCAAAATAAAAAAATGCCCTACCCTATTCTAAAATTAAAATAGAAAAGCTCTTTTACCTTACCAGCCCTTAAAAGGGCCTTTTGCGGGGCATGCCCTAAAGAATTCAACTCTTTTGCCTGTAAAAAAAAAACATACAATACCCCCCCCAACATTACAACCCACCACCCACATACCCATAATCTAACCCAAACCCCCCTTAAATAAACCTAACACTAAGCCCCTGAAGATCTCCCTACCTTGAGTCGTCTTCACCCAACCGGGCACCGATGGACCAAAAGAAGACCTCCGGAGCGGCAGAAGTCTTCATCCTATCTGGGAAGGAGAGGACATCCGGACCGGTAGACATCTTCATCCAAGAGGCATCTTCTATCTTCATCCACCCGGAGCGGAGCGGAGCCATCTTCTTCCAGCCGACGCGGATCCATCCTCTTCTACCGACGCCTACTCGCCGAATGGCGGTTCCTTTAAATGACGTCAACCAAGATGGCGTCCCTCGAATTCCAATTGGCTGATAGGATTCTATCAGGCAAATGGAATTAAGGTAGGAAAATTCTGATTGGCTGATGGAATCAGCCAATCAGATTGAGCTCGCATTCTATTGGCTGTTCTGATCAGCCAATAGAATGTGAGCTCAATCTGATTGGCTGATTGGATCAGCCAATCGGATTGAACTTGAATCTGATTGGCTGATTCCATCAGCCAATCAGAATTTTCCTACCTTAATTCCAATTGGCTGATAGAATCCTATCAGCCAATCGGAATTCGAGGGACGTCATCTTGGATGACGTCATTTAAAGGAACCGTCATTCGGCGAGTAGGCGTTGGTAGAAGAGGATGGATCCGCGTCGGCTTGAAGAAGATGGCTCCGCTCCGGATGGATGAAGATAGAAGATGCCGCTTGGATGAAGATGTCTACCGGTCCGGATGTCCTCTTCTGCCCGGATAGGATGAAGACTTCTGCCGCTCCGGATGTCTTCTTTTGGTCCATCGGTGCCCGGTTGGGTGAAGACGACTCAAGGTAGGGAAATCTTCAGGGGCTTAGTGTTAGGTTTATTAGGTTAGGGTATGTGGGTTGTAAATGTTGGGGGGGTATTGTATGTTTTATTTTTACAGGCAAAAGAGCTGAATTCTTTGGGGCATGCCCCGCAAAAGGCCCTTTTAAGGGCTGGTAAGGTAAAAGAGCTTTTCTATTTTTATTTTAGAATAGGGTAGGGCATTTTTTTATTTTGGGGGGCTTTGTTATTTTATTAGGGGGCTTAGAGTAGGTGTAATTAGCTTAAAATTGTTGTAATCTTTTTCTAATGTTTGTAACTTATTTTTTTATTTTTTGTAAATTAGTTCTTTTTTTATTTTTTGTACTTTAGTTAGTTTATTTAATTGTATTTATTTGTAGGTATTTTATGTAATTAATTTATTGATAGTGTAGTGTTAGGTTTAATTGTAGGTAATTGTAGGTAGTTTATTTAATTAATTTATTGATAGTGTAGTGTTAGGTTTAATTGTAACTTAGGTTAGAATTTATTTTACAGGTAATTTTGTAATTATTTTAACTAGGTAGCTATTAAAAAGTTATTAACTATTTAATAGCTATTGTACCTGGTTAAAATAAATACAAAGTTGCCTGTAAAATAAATATTAATCCTAAAATAGCCACAATATAATTATTATTTATATTGTAGCTATATTAGGGTTTATTTTACAGGTAAGTATTTAGCTTTAAATAGGAATAATTTATTTAATAAGATTTATTTTGTTAGATAAAAATTATATTTAACTTAGGGGGGTGTTAGGCTTAGGGTTAGACTTAGCTTTAGGGGTTAATAAATTTAATAGAGTAGCGGTGAGGTCCGGTCGGCAGATTAGGGGTTAATACTTGAAGTTAGGTGTCGGTGATGTTAGGGAGGGCAGATTAGGGGGTAATAATATTTATTATAGGGTTATTGAGGCGGGAGTGAGGCGGATTAGGGGTTAATGACTTTATTATAGTAGCGGTGAGGTCCGGTCAGCAGATTAGGGGTTAATAATTGAAGGTAGGCGGCGGCGACGTTGGCGGCGGCAGATTAGGGGTTAATAAATATAATATAGGGGTCGGCGGGGGTTAGGAGCAGCAGATTAGGGGTTCATAGGGAAACGTAGGTTGCGGCTGTGTCCGGAGGGGCAGATTAGGGGTTAATAATAATATGCAGGGGTCAGCGATAGCGGGGGTGGCAGATTAGGGGTTAATAAGTTTAAGGTTAGGGGTGTTTAGACTCGGGGTACATGTTAGGGTGTTAGGTGCAGACATAGGAAGTGTTTCCCCATAGGAAACAATGGGGCTGCGTTAGGAGCTGAACGCTGCTTTTTTGCAGGTGTTAGCTTTTTTTTCAGGCCCCATTGTTTCCTATGGGGGAATCGTGCACGAGCACATTTTGTAAGCTGGCCGCGTCCGTAAGCACCACTGGTATTTAGAGTTGCAGTGGCGGTAAATTATGCTATACGCTCCCTTTTTGGAGCCTAACGCAGCCCTTCTGTGAACTCTAAATACCAGCGGTATTTAAAAGGTGCGGGAGAAAAAAGCACGCGTAGCTAACGCACCACTTTGGCCGCAGAACTCTAAATCTAGCGGTAAATGTTTTAAATTTATTTTAAACTTTTTATTTTATTTAAACAGTTTAGTAAAAACCCCTTGAAAACCTTTCTGATTATATTTATATTATTTTGTTTGTTTACAATTCCAGTAGAGATTTTAAAGACAAATTTTGTAACCCAGTTCAAGAATATGGATAACCCTATCCTAATAATATATTAACCTTACTCTTATAGGGACACTGAACCCAAATTAGTTTTTTCGTGATTCAGATAGAGCATGTAATTTTAAGCAAATTTCTAATTTACTCCTATTAGCATGTTTTCTTTGTTCTCTTGCTATCTTTATTTGAAAAAGAAGGCATCTAAGCTAAGGAGCCAGCAATTTTTTGGTTCAGCACCATGGACGGCACTTGTTTATTGGTGCTGTCCAATCAGCAAGGACAACCCAGGTTGTTCACCAAAAATGGGCCGGCATCTAAACTTACATTCTTGCTTTTCAAATAAACATACCAAGAGAATGAAGAAAATTTGATAATAGAAGTAAATTAGAAAGTTGCTTAAAATGACATTCTCTATCTGAACCACAAAAGAAAAAATTTGGGTTCAGTGTCCCTTTAAGTAGGGCATATTATCAGACAGAGTGCCAATGATCAAAAGATTGCCTTAAAAAACGTGAAAAAACATATTTTGCCGTGCAGGGATAATTATTGATGTAATTATCAAAGCTATTTAGTGCTCCTGCTCGCTCATTAGCAACACAAGACGGAGGCTTTTTGCGTGTGTTGGACTTCGAATATTGTAACCGCGTTAAGGTATTCTCCCATAGACTTCAAAAGAGCATGAAAACTGCAAAAAGGTCTAACACCCACACTCGCGTGGTAACCCAACTGTGTTTATTCAAGTGCGTTAAACTTGACATGAAATTTGAATATTTCACATTCCAATGTTCTTTACATTGTAAAATACATTTTGTTTATTCTTAAATAAATATTTCTATATATCTGATGATTTTTTGGTAAAATATATATCTATGCCTATATATGGGCCAGATTATGAGTGGAGTGCTGTTACGCACGAGCGATACGGGGTTTATCACGGGTGTTTGCGCGCGTTGGAAGTAGTGCATGCATTACAAGTTGGAAGTAAACTCGTTCGGTCAAGTGCAAATTAATTTAGCTTGTGTTGGGTTATCGCAACCTCAGAGCTCTGGTTAACTGTTATGCTTGAAAAAAAAGTGTCATAAAAAACATCAAAAATACATTTCACAGTAGAGTTACACTCATAATAACACTGTCTAATAAAAAACCTGTTTACTTTCAACTTGTAATACGAACCCAACCTGACACATGCAAAAAGCTTACTTCTAGCACAGTTAACGCTTGAGAAGGAGCATTTAATAACATTGCACTTGTAATCTAGCACTATATGTGACTGACCAACTTAAAAAAAGGAAGTACCACCAGCATTGCTATGCATAATGTATTTGTACATAGCCTCTTTCTGTTCCTCCACAGATCTGAGCAGCTCTGCAATAAGTTAAAAAATGCCCTTTGACTTCCCTCCCCCCCCCCCAGAGAATTCTGGTTGGCTTCCACTGACAGGCTGAGCTTCAATTCTACTGTTCCTTCTTGGTTTGCATTCATTGAATAATGTCTGCTTGCATCATAAAAACAGCATCCACCAACCAAAAATAAAAATGAAACATTTAAAAGAAAATAACGTTTTTTATTTTCATTTTTTGGTTTTTGGTAGTTTTAGGTTTTAGTAAAGCAAAATATATAATGAAAATTACATTTTCGTTGTTTTCTTTGGTTCTTCCGAACTTGTAATACCCAATTTAGGACTAAATCATTTTTTCATTCTTGAACAAACACAACTCAAAGTAAACTTCTAACACGGGTGGGTTAGCATATTACAAGCTGAAAACATAATTTATCCTTACCTGATAAATTCCTTTTCTTGTTGGTGGTGAGAGTCTACGATTCCTTACTGTTGGGAATTCATCACCTGGCCACCAGGAGGAGGCAAAAACACCCTATACCAGAGCTTTAATATCCCCCTACTTCCCTGACCCTATCAGTATTACGTATAACAAAGAATAAGAGGAAAAAGTAAGAAAGATAGTAGGGTAAAGAGGTGCAAACTAGAACTGCCAGGTTCATGGACTCTGTCAGAAAAAAGTGTGTATGGTTATACTAATGCCAGACCTAGTTGACTCGCAAGGCTACCCCAATACCGATATCCTCCCAATATCGGATGGAAAAGCAATTATACAAATGGGGGTGTGGGGAGTGCTGTACTAGAACTATCACGTTCATGGACTCTCACCATCAAAAAAGAAAGGAATTTATCAGGTAAGAATAAGTTCTTTCTTAAGATGGTGGTTCCTTATTGCTGGTAATAAATACCCAAACTGTGGAGTTCACAAAGGCAATTATGTGAGAAAAATAAAGAAAGGCTGGTACCTATTTACCAGGAACTTCAATCTGAAGGACCTTCCTTCTAAAAGCCACTTCCACTGAAGCAAACACATCAAATCAATAAAACTATTTTTTTTTTTTTTTGCCCATTGTACTACTGAAGCCTCATTATTAAAAGTCAGAGATGCAGAAACAGAAAGCGTTGAATGAGCTTTAATTCGACAAGGTGGCAAGTGTTCCATCTTCAAGCAAGCCCTTTAACTCTGTGGGGCCCATTTATCAAAGGGCTTGCGGACCTTATCCGACACTGCGGATCAGGTCCGCAAGACCTCGCTAAATGCAGAGAGCAATACGCTCTCCGCATTTAACATTGCACCAGCAGCTCACAAGAGCTGCTGGTGCAACGCCGCCCCCTGCTGACTCGCGGCCAATTGGCCGCCAGCAGGGAGCTGTCAATCAATCCGATCGTATTCGATCGGGTTGATTTCCGGCGATTCCTGTCTGCCTGCTCAGAGCAGGCGGACAGGGTTATGAAGCAGCGGTCTTTAGACCGCTGCTTCATATGTTGTGTTTCTGGCGAGTCTGAAGACACGGCCGTTCAACCTCCGTACGGAGCTTGATAAATGGGCCTGTGTGAATCAAACTCTTTAACCATGAGGCTAAAAAAAAACAAAGTGGTCTTTTGACCCTTACATTTTCCTGAAGACTGGACAAACAAGCTAGAAGACTGACGAAAATCATTAGTAGCCTGCAAATAGAATTCCAGTGCCCTAGCCACATTCAGATTATACAGTAATCTCTCTTTTGATGATTTCGGATTGGGACATAATGAAGGCACCACAATCTCTTGATTAAAGGGATATTAAACAGTGCTCCTTTTGTAAAAAGAAATATGTTAAATCAAAATAAACATTAAAAGAAACAGACTCTAATAAACAGCAAACGACTTATTTGTTTTCCTTCTAAATAAGAACTTATAATTTCTCAGTGTAGCTCTGCCCACAGATATGGTTGCCACCATTACAAAACTAAAGTTTTGAGATCATGTGATTTTTGCAGCAAACGTCCTATACTAAACATGGGCAATAAACTAATTGCAGCTAGCAGAGAGGTGTCCCCTAGCAAATCAGCAAAAGACTAACTGCTAAACTGCCTTCCTGTAGGGGCCCCTCCTCCTTGCATGGTTGTGGCAAGAAGTAAATAACACTGCACAAGTTAAAGGGATATTCCAGCCAAAATTGGAAACCACATGGGTGCATTTCGGTATTGAACAGAAGAAATTTTGTAATGTACATGCAATAGCAAAAATGCTTCTAATAAAAGCTATAGCTGTTTCAAAAGTGTATTTACGTATGCACCGTGCACCAGCATTTTAAACACAACACTTGCTCAGAGAGCCTAAGGTGCTTGTAACATCTGTAATGACTTCATTTGTTAATTGCTGACATGATACAAGCCCCACTGGTGATTTGAGTAGCTGCATTATTTTAAATGTGGGTGCAGTGACAATATCTAACACTAACTTTTACTAGAAACATTTTTGGCAATACAAGTATATTGCAAATATGTTTCTATTCAAAGATGTAATAAACCTATTTGCATTTAAATTTTGACTGGAATGTCCCTTTAAAGGGACACTGAACCCAAAATTTTTCTCTCGTGATTCAGATAGAGCATGCAATTTTAAGCAACTTTCTAATTTACTCTTATTTTTTTTATTTTTTTTTATTTTTATTTTTTTCAAACAAGCTTTATTGAGAAATATAATAAATGTTTCACAAATGTAAAAAGAGACATTCAATCTAAAAAAATAATAAATGATACATTTGAAACTCAGATGTAACACAGTGTAAAGACCCAATCTCTTCTGTATATACAAAGGAGAGAGGAGAAGGAAAAAAAAAGAGAAAAAAAAAAAAATCTGAGTCCATCACAGCCGAGGTTCAATAAGTCTCTCTGGATATTTAAAGCTTGCAGTGTTTTCTTCTTTTTTCTCAGAACAAAACTTTTAACTTTAAAAACATATAAACAATGCTACACGTTGTTTGAGTTTGCAATAGTTGTTACAAATTCAGATTTCTATGCATGACATCCTTTAAAGAGGCTGGGCGTGAGGATATTTCCTTTCCGGAATTTTCTATATATGCCATGTATGTTGTATTAATTTAGTTATCTCTAAATATACTTCTTAGGGATTTGGGATTGTATGATTCTATAAGATTTCAACTGTCCAGGATCTAGGCCTTTTTATATAACAATGCAGACTACGTCAAGGTACTGTGGAGTAGTGCATGTGGTGATACAGAACATTATAAGATATTAGTGGTGGTAAAGTGGGACAGAGTATGATGGGACAGGATATGTCAAGGTGTGGCATAGGCACAGGTCATGGCCTGTAAGTCCTCAATGTTCCGGTATGTTGATTTATGTGTTAATGTCATGTTGGGGTTGCTTGAATGGGGGCGATATCTGCATCAGTATGAATGTATGTTTCCCAATATAGAGACATTGCACAATAAAAGTCCATTCTATCGGTATTGAGATAATGATATCTCTCTAGAGACAAGAGAAATGTAACATTTTGAGACCATTCCTGTTTGGACGGGATCTTGCTCTGTTTCCAGAGTCTTGGGATTAGTTGTTTTGCGCTGCTAAGCATAATATATAATAGAGTGGATTTATACTTGCACTTAATCTTTGGAGGCTTATTAAATAGTAGCGTTAGAGGGTCAAAGGGGATCTTCTGCGTGAGAACTTTCTGCATTTCCTCGTGTATCTCCTGCCAGTATGGCCGGAGTATAGGACACTCCCACCAAATGTGGTATAGTGTGCCTATCTGCTTACAATTCCTCCAGCAGAGGGGGTCTGAGTGTTGAAATTTTTTTGCTATCCTGCTTGGGTATAAGTACCATCTCCCTGACAGTTTCATGTTTGTCTCGGTTATTCCCATTGATGAAGGTGCCTTGCCCATTTGTTGAAAAATAGTGTTCCATGTTTCTGGGGGGACTGTGATACTCATCTCCGACTCCCAAACCCTGGTATAAGATGGTAGGTGTTTCGAGTGTATGGCTATTAAAATTTTGTATATTATAAATAATGATCCCCTTGTTACTTGCGGTGAGTGGCATAATTGTTCAAAGGGGTTAAGACTCTGAGTCAGATTGGGCTTATCTTTGTGGTGGGAGAGGAAGTGTGATAGTTGGAGATATTCAAACCATCTATTAAAGTATGTTATGTTTTTTTCCATTAAAGACATTTTTCTAGGATAGCCCCCTGGTCTATCACCGAGCATATAGGTAAGCCTGCTGCGATAGAGTATGAGCCTCTCGCCCATAAGTGTCTAAGTGGTGGGTAGTTGCTATTGTGGAATAGGGGGGTCAATGGTGAGGGGATTGTGGATATATTCCTCTGAGGTCTATTCAGGCTGTCCCATGTAGTTAGTGTATCTGTCACCAGTGGGGAAGTGAATAAAAGACTATGTCTGTGCTGTCTATGTGTCCAGCACATAGCCCCTAAGCTCTGTGAGCCTGCTAGGTCATGTTCTAGCTTTACCCATCCCTTATTTGGTGCATGTTTGCACCAGTCAATCACCCTGGTAAGCTGAGTCACTTGCTGGTAAAAACGAGGTTAGGTACTCCAAGGCCTCCTTTATCTCTACTTCTGTAAAGTACTGATTTTGCTATTCTAGGGCGTTTGTGGGCCCAGATAAAGGTGTTAACTATTTTTTGTGCAGTGTTAATGTATTGCGGTGGAGGTTGGATGGGAACAGTCTGAAACAAGGAATCTGGGCAGCACACTCATTTTAAAAGCCTGTATCCTACCCAGCCATGAAAGACACTTACCCTGCCAAGTTTTTAACTCTGATTTGATAGATTCTAAGAGGTGGTGGTGGTTTAATTGATACAAGGAATCCCTGGAGTTCGTTATGTGTATCCCTAGATACTTTATAGAGGTGTTTTTAGACGTAAATTGATATTGTGCCGTGATCTGGGTATTAACTTGGTCTGTGATCCCTATGCCTAAGAACTCTGATTTTGACATATTTATTTTAAAGTTAGAATATGTACTGTATGTCTCAATCTCCGGGAGTAGTGTCGAGAGGGACTGTAGAGGAGAGGTTAGCGAGAATAGAATGTCATCGGCGTATAGCGTTAACTTGTAATGTGTGTTGTTTATTTGAATCCCTTGTATGTCTTTATTTTCCCTAACTTTAGAGGCTAGAACCTCCATGGCCAGAATAAACAATAGGGGGGATAGGGGGCAGCCCTGCCTTGTTCCATTAGAGATATGGAAGGGTTCTGACAATGAGTCATTTAATTTAATTTAATACGGGCTGTTGGCAATTGGTATAGAGCAAAGATTTTCTCTATAAGCTTTTCACCTATGCCAAACCGAGCTAAAGTAAGTTTCAAAAACATCCAATCTAATCTGTCAAACGCCTTTTCGGCGTCAACAGCGTAATTTACTCTTATTATAAATTTTTCTTCGTTCTCTTGCTATCTTTATAAAAAAAGAAGACATCTAGGCTTTTTTCTTGGTTCAGATCTCTGGACAGCAGTTTTTGATTGGTGGATGTATTTATCCACCAATCAGCAAGGACAACATAGGTTGTTCACCAAAAATGGGCTGGCATCTAAACTTAAATTCTTGCATTTCAAATAAGGATACCAAGAGAATAAAGAACATTTGATAATAGGAGTAAATAAGAAAGTTGCTTAAAATGTCAGGCTCTATCTGAATCACAAAAGAAAACTATTGGGTTCAGTGTCCCTTTAAGTTAAAAAAATAATAATTTTTAAGTTGTGACTAAAACATATTACAAAAATTCCTATTAAAGGGACAGTCTACACGCGATAAACTCTAACCTTATTGTTTTGTTTGTACGCTGAACACCACAACGCATGCGTTCACACTTCCTGCATTTCAAAAATTAAGTAGTTTTTGAAGATAAAATGTTATATTTAGACTGTGGTAAAATGGCCGCATAACTCCGCCCTTACAAATAGTGGGAACATCTATGTTTGACCATTTTCCAATAAAAAAACCTCTCACTTGTAAAAAAGATGACGTACGCCCGCAATTTCGCGCATGCGTGTGTATCTTCTGTTCTTTTCCCCGGTACAACTTATAGATATAATTAGTTCCGGTTTGAAATTTGTATATGGTGTGCATTGAAAGTTTTCTCTCTTCGTGACATACGGTCTTCTTGTAATACCTTTATCCCTCTAATAAATATATGTTTACATTTTTTCATGTCTAATAGTTGTTTTTTTAGAAGCAGCATACATATTCCCTATTTAGAAATAAAAATTATAACCAAGATTCATTTTTTTATTGTCAACATATTCTAAATACTACAATGTTATTGTAGTTCACCAATATAAATTATTTAGAAAACAGTACATGTACGAAAAAAGGAATATCTTATCTTATAAATAAATTTAATAATTCATTTTTAATATAATAAAAAAAATTGTAATCAGTGACATTATAGTGGTAATCTATCATATAAGGAATAATAATGGACATAACATTTTTCAAGCAATCACTGTCTGCCTAAACTAAAATTGTAAATATTCAAAACTTCCTGTTTTAGAAATTGGAATTACTGAGTTAACCACTACATGTCCTGTTTTCTGTCACATCACTTCTTCTACTGATTAAACAGGTCCTGTTTTGCACCACCACTTATTGTGTTAACCACTTCATGTCCTGTTTTCTGTCACATCACTTCTTCTACTGATTAAACAGGTCCTGTTTTGCACCACCACTTATTGTGTTAACCACTTCATGTCCTGTTTTCTGTCACATCACTTCTTCTACTGATTAAACAGGTCCTGTTTTGCCACAATACTTAATATTTTAACCATTTCATGTCCTGTTTTCTGTCGCATCACTATTTGTACTCATTAAAAAAAATTTTTTTTGCCACAACTACTTATTGTGTTAACCACTTCATGTCCTGTTTTCAGTAACATCACTGCTTTTGCTGAATAAACAGGTCCTGTTTTGCCACCACTGCTTATTGTGTTAACAACTGCATGTCCTGTTTTCTGTTACATCACTGCTTCTATATATCAAACAGGTCCTGTTTTTCCACCACTACTTATTGTGTTATTCACTACATGTCCTGTTTTCTGTCACATCACTTCTTCTACTGATTAAACAGGTCCTGTTTTGCACCACCACTTATTGTGTTAACCACTTCATGTCCTGTTTTCTGTCACATCACTTCTTCTACTGATTAAACAGGTCCTGTTTTGCACCACCACTTATTGTGTTAACCACTTCATGTCCTGTTTTCTGTCACATCACTTCTTCTACTGATTAAACAGGTCCTGTTTTGCCACAATACTTATTATTTTAACCATTTCATGTCCTGTTTTCTGTTGCATCACTATTTGTACTCATTAAATTATTATTTTTTTTGCCACAACTACTTATTGTGTTAACCACTTCATGTCCTGTTTTCAGTAACATCACTGCTTTTGCTGAATAAACAGGTCCTGTTTTGCCACCACTGCTTATTGTGTTAACAACTGCATGTCCTGTTTTCTGTTATATCACTGCTTCTATATATCAAACAGGTCCTGTGTTTCCACCACTACTTATTGTGTTAACCACTTCATGTCCTGTTTTCTGTCACATCACTGCTTCTACTGATTAAACAGGTCCTGTTTTGCCACAAATACTTATTATGTTAACCACTTCATGTCCTGTTTTCTCTCACATCACTTCCTCTACTGATTAAACAGGTCCTGTTTTGCCACCACTACTAATTGTGTCAATCACTACATGTCCTGTTTTCTGTCACATCACTGCTTCTACTGAGTTAACAAGTCATATTTTGTGATCTTAAAGGGACAGTCAACACCAGAATGTTTGTTGTTTAAAAAGATAGATAATCCCTTAATTACCAATTCCCCAGTTTTGCATAACCAACACAGTTATTATAATACAGGTTTTACCTCTGTAATTACCTTGTATCTAAGCCTCAGCAGACTGCCCCCTTATTTCAGTTCTTTTGACAGACTTGCAGTTTAGCCAATCAGAGCTGTCTCCATGGTAAATTCACGTGCATGAGCTCAATGTTATCTATATGAAACACATTAACTAATGCCCTCTAGTGGTGAAAAACTATCAAAATGCATTTAGATTAGAGGCAGACTTCAAGGTCTAAGAAATTAGCATACGAAACTCCTAGGTTTAGCATTCAACTAAGAATACCAAGAGAACAAAGCAAAATTGGTGATAAAAGTAAATTGGAAAGTTGTTTAAAATTACATGCCCTATCTGAATCATGAAAGGTTTTTTTGGACTTGACTGTCCCTTTAAATGTTTAGGTTTGTAATAGGATTTATATAATTTGAAAATACATCTGTGAATCACAAGGTAGGTATCAGATTATATTTTTATATGTAAAATACATTCAATGTGTCACTGTCACAAACAAATATATATGTGTTTTCTTTGTTAGTTTTGTACATTATAGCCTTTGAAAATTACATTTTTTTTTATATTTTATAAAGATTAACATAATAGACACCTTTACAACACCTTTTTAATTCGTTTAAATGTCTTAGATACTCTCCAATAGTTTTACAAAAATTTTTTGAAGACAATATTTAAAATTTTTATTTTACTTTTTAAATCATTATTTGAATCAATTATTGTAAAATTATTGTATTTTTATTTTTTTTCTTCCTAAGAATGTCCGCATCCAATGAACGTCAATACAGAACAATTTTTTAGTTTAAATGGATCCTGAGGAAATTGAATAGATGGTGAGTAATGATACACAGAGAAAAACCTGTTTCTGCCTATCTACATTGTGCGTCATTTTTTTTTCTCTCTCTCTCTCTCTCTCTCTCTCTCTCTCTCTCTCTCTCTCTCTCTCTCTCTCTCTCTCTCTCTCTCTCTATATATATATATATATATATATATATATATATATATATATATATATATATATATATATTAAAAGGAGAAAATAATCAGCGCTAGAAGTGTATGAGTGTACTGTTTGTCTAAACTATTTTATTCAGCTACTACTGCACAGGAAGTAAATGTGCAGCCGTAGCTGAATAAAATAGTACACAGTCTCTCCCACCCACACATCCCATATTGTCCCTATAACTGAGGATACATTGGGGACACTCCAAAGACCAAGGAACTCCCAAGGAACAGTGGATTTGCAGAAGGACCGCGAGGAGTGAGAGCATACTAACACTAGTGCCAGAAAATACCTCATATCTTGAGGTTGAACCAGGTGAGCGTGGATTTTCCCACTGTCTATAACTTGTCATTAACTTGAACGTATTACACGAAGTGTGCCCCTGGCGCCTGTCTTGTCCTATACCTTTCATATATATATATATATATATATGTATATTAAATTATTTTATTAGAGAAGGGAAATGGATGAATGGAGACATTCACGGCCAAAATTATTTAATCCAAGAAATACATAGATGGGACCCAATCAGAACACAATCTCAGACTACAATAAACCCATTAGAAGGTAGTTCGGCACAACAACAAAGAATTGGCAACACCAACTGGTGCACATGTGGTAATTGTCAATGTATGCCTACTAAAGTCAAATCTCTATGTTGTAGAGAGGTTACCAAAATATTAGAAGATTTACCAGAAGATGCCCAATGTGTGGCAGCTCTAGATTATGTTTCAGTAGACCTTGCTGATAGGAGAATGATGGCAGAGTTTTTTGACTTTGGTGAAAGTTTGGACACCAGTGTGAATACGTGACATGAGAGAAAGGTAGGTGATAAATTGTGTTCTGAAATGATGCGTTATGAATATTTATGAAAAGTTAAATACAACTTTAATTTTTTTTAAATTAAATTCAACTTTTCATAAATATTCATAATGCATCATTTCAGAACACAATTTATTACCTACCTTTCTCTCACGTCACGTATTCTAACACTGGTGACTTCCGCAGGGTTGCATATAGAAGATTCACTATTCCAGTACACGGTCGTCTTGGGCTACGTCAAAGAAAACCTATACCGTCTTGTGTGGTTAGAAAAATATGTCAACATTATCCTGCACCAGACAATATTTATGTGGGTTTTAAATATGCTGATGATGATGGGCCTGCTAATGAAATGATCTGGGATTGCTAAAAACATTTTATTTGTTTGTTTTTTTTGCATTTTAATATAAAAACTTCAGTTACACAGTAAATGTAAGACTTTTTGAAATTGTATTTTTATTTAACAGTTAAAGTGTTATTAAAGTTATTTTTATTGTTTATTCGTATTGGTTTTTATTTGATCCATTAATGCAATATCTAAGTAATAGACAAAGAAAGATTTACATTAATAGAGTGTGTTTCACTTTATCATTTTACCTGATCAAGTTTTTGACAGATACCCACACGAAAAAAAACGTAAAAAAAAAATAAGAAAAGTATACCATCAAATTACTAACGACACCAATTAACAATATAAGAGACTTAACATTGTATTAATATATAGTTTATAATTACTAACGCCTAGATTTAGAGTTCTGGGTTAGCCGTCCAAACCAGCATTAGGGGGTCCTAACGCTGGTTTTTACCGCCCACTGGTATTTAGAGTCAGTCTTGAAAGGGTCTAACGCTCACTTTCCAGCCGCAACTTTTCCATACCGCAGATCCCCCTACGCCAATTGTGTATCCTATATTTTCAATGGGATCTTTCTAACGCCGGTATTTAGAGTCTTGGCTGAAGTGAGCGTTAGAAATCTAACGACAAGACTCCAGCCGCAGAGTAAAGCCAGGAGTTAAGAGCTTTCTGGGCTAACGCCAGTTCATAAAGTTCTTAACTACTGTGCTCTAAAGTACACTAACACCCATAAACTACCTATGTACCCCTAAACCAAGGTCCCCCCACATCGCCGCCACTCTAATAAAAAATTTTTAACCCCTAATCTGCCGACCGCACACCGCCGCCACCTACATTATCCCTATGTACCCCTAATCTGCTGCCCCTAACATCGCCGACCCCTACATAATATGTATTAACCCCTAATCTGCCCCCCCAATGTCGCCGCTACCTACCTACAATTATTAACCCCTAATCTGCCGACCGGACCTTGCCGCTACTATAATAAATGTATTAACCCCTAAAGCTAAGTCTAACCCTAACCCTAACACCTAATTTAAATCTAACGAAATAAAATAAATCTTATTAAATAAATTATTCCTATTTAAAGCTAAATACTTACCTGTAAAATAAACCCTAATATAGCTACAATATAAATAATAATTATATTGTAGCTATTTTAGGATTAATATTCCAATCAGCCAAACAGATTGAGCTTGCATTCTATTGGCTGTTCCGATCAGCCAATAGAATGCGAGCTCAATCTGATTGGTTTATTGGATCAGCCAATTGGATTGAACTTGAATCTGATTGGCTGATTCAATCAGCCAATCAGATTTTTCCACCTTAATTCCGATTGGCTGATAGAATCCTATCAGCCAATCGGAATTCGAGGGATGCCATCTTGGATGACGCCCCTTAAAGGAACCTTCATTCGTCGTTAGTCCGTCGGTGAAGAAGGATGGCTCCGCATCGGCTGCTTGAAGATTGTCCTGCTCCGCGCCGGATGGAAGAAGATAGAAGATGCCGTCTGGATGAAGATGTCTGCCGGTCCGGATGTCCTCTTCTGCCCGGATAGGATGAAGACTTTGGACCCTCTGGAGGAGCTCTTCTTGCCGGATAGGATGAAGACTTCAGACCCTCTTCTGGACGGATCGGTGATACCCGGCATGGTGAAGACAAGGTAGGGAGATCTTCAGGGGCTTAGTGTTAGGTTTATTTAAGGGGGGTTTGGGTTAGATTAGGGGTATGTGGGTGGTGGGTTGTAATGTTGGGGGGGTATTGTATGTTTTTTTTTACAGGCAAAAGAGCAGAATTCTTTGGGGCATGCCCTGCAAAAGGCCCTTTTAAGGGCTGGTAAGGTAAAAGAGCTTTACAATTTTTATTTTAGAATAGGGTAGGGCATTTTTTTATTTTGGGGGCTTTGTTATTTTTTTAGGGGGCTTAGAGTAGGTGTAATTAGTTTAAAATTCTTGTAATCTTTTTTTATTTTTTGTAATTTAGTGTTTGTTTGTTTTTGTAATTTAGTTTAGTTGATATAATTGTAGATAATTGTAGATAGTTTATTTAATTAATTTATTGATAGTGCAGTGTTAGGTTTAATTGTAACTTAGGTTAGGATTTATTTTACAGGTAATTTTGTAATTATTTTAACTAGGTAGCTATTAAATACCTGGTTAAAATAAATACAATGTTGCCTGTAAAATAAATATTAATCCTAAAATAGCTACAATATAATTATTATTTATATTGTAGCTATATTAGGGTTTATTTTACAGGTAAGTATTTAGCTTTAAATAGGAATAATTTATTTAATAAGATTTATTTTATTTCTTTAGATTTAAATTATATTTAATTTAGGGGGGTGTTAGGGTTAGGGTTAGACTTAGCTTTAGGGGTTAATACATTTATTATAGTAGCGGTGAGGTCCGGTCTGCAGATTAGGGGTTAATAATTGTAGGTAGGTGGCGGCGACGTTGGGGGCGGCAGATTAGGGGTTAATAGATATAATATAAGGGTCTGCGGTGTTAGGGGCAGCAGATTAGGGGTACATAGGGATAACGTAGGTTGCGGTGGTGTACGGAGTGGAAGATTAGGGGTTAAAAATAATATGCAGGGGTCAGCGATAGCGGGGGCGGCAGATTAGGGGTTAATAAATTTAAGGTTAGGGTTGTTTAGACTCGGGGTACATGTTAGGGTGTTAGGTGCAGACTTAGGAAGTGTTTCCCCATAGGAAACAATGGGGCTGCGTTAGGAGCTGAGCACTGCTTTTTTGCAGGGTTTTTTTTCAGCTCAAACTGCTCCATTGTTTCCTATGGGGGAATCGTGCACGAGCACGTTTTTTAAGTTGGCCGCGTCCATAAGCACCGCTGGTATTTAGAGTTGCAGTGGCGGTAAATTATGCTCAAGAGAGAGAGAGAGAGAGAGAGAAATAAAGAGCTAACTATTTATCACTCTATATTTATAGTAAAAAAAATAAATTTCTTCCTCAATTTTGATTGAAACGTGATCTTATGCGTTCCAAAAGTACATCTTTACTAGGACATGGGTTGTCTGCAATGTTATCTGTAAGTAATTTGTTTCTCGATTCCCAGGTAATATCTAGTGCACCAGCAGCCAGACGCAGGACATCCGCAAGCATCGGAAATATGTGGTCCATTTTCATACTTTGGTAAATCAGTTGCATTTGCCATTCATGTTTGCTTTTTGGAAAGACTGATTTATACTTCAGTTCACCAAAATTGACACTGTTTATGGTTTGTCTGCATACCCTTTCCTGTATACGTTTGGTATTGTTATTATGAGCCAGGGCAGCTAATTTTGTTCTAGCATCCATTGCATTCATTTTGAAATTGAAGCGTTTTGGATGTAGCGCTAGGCTTTGGAACACTTCGATAGCTCCAGTATGACAGAACTGTGATAGACTTTTAAATTCTTTATCCATTCTCTGATCACAAAGTACCACCTATAATGACTCAAAAGCTTTGCTTTTTGGATCAAACCAAGCCCTTTCACGGTCGTCCTCTTGCTTCAAATCAGAATGTCCACAATGATTCATTACATCTTCACCTTACCAGTTATGTATGTTACATACTGTATATGATACATTAATGAATGCCACATTTGTTTCATTATTTTTTCATCACCTTTCAACATCATACTTGCTGTCCATAGATGATTGATTATATTAAGAATCCACGGAGCAAGTTTGTGACAGTTCCTCTTTTTTTGTAATTGCATTTAGTTTCTTTCTAATGTTCTTACCATAGTGCCAAATGTCAAATTGGTGATTGACAAAAGAATACTCTTCTCAAATAATTTTTCTTATACTAATGTGACGGTCTGTTGCCACTTGAAGTACCACTATGGTTTAGTATGCTATTGATGCTTCTATGGAAAGCCTTGGACTCCATGGCTACGGATGAGAAGCCTCTGTGATCTGAACTACATTGAAATCTACTATTTTCTTAGTTTCATCTTCAACTAGGGTGTAGGTACATTACTTCGCACTGTAACCTGGGCTATCTCATTGGCCGTCACCGCACAATGTGATACCCCGCTCATGCATATCATTGAAGTTTTTCTCACATTTTTGAAGCCAGTGAAGATGAATGGTTGGGAAAAGTAATTTTTTTTGCATTTTATAAAAAGTCTGTTTGCATATTGTCTGCAATCCCAAAAACTCACTTATTTTATCAAAATGATTTTCACTGAATGAAAAAAGTATATTGCCAATGGGCATTTGACCAAATCTGGGTTGACTTTGCAACAATGTATCATTATGTGCTTCCAAACATTCTCGATTTACCATCAGAATGGTTCCAAGGTTACGTTTATCTATTGAAATCATTTGTGAATGACAGTTAGGATACTTACATGGCAAACGTTTAATAAACTCTTCTAAACAGCTTTTGTAAGCTATATATTTTCTTTTACAAAATCCTCAAAAGTGTTTTCTTTTAGAAAAGAATATTTATTGACTGATAAAATACTTGACTCTAGAATGTAATCAGGGTCTTTATTTTTAGATTTTACTGGAATAGATGCTGTCGTGTCATTTAAAACATCAGTTTCTGCAGTTGTATTTATGTAGCACTGGACTGGCGTGGAAGGATAAATTGGTGAGATATTACATATTAGGGGGTCGATAATTTCTTCATTATATTCACCTGATCTTAAACTATCCATTATAGGTGAAGTTGCAACATTGGAAGTTGGAAACTTCACCAGCGACACTACCCATTGTCCAGCAGTGTGCCTCTTTTGTTTTAATCAATCAAGTTGTAGTCAAAGTATTTTTCTTTGTATTGGTTTCATACGTTTGAGTTGTTGAAGTTGTAGTTCCATTAAATTGATCGGTTTGTGTTTCTTTTTCTTCCACTGTGGACTCTGTGTTGATTGAAGCATTGATGTATAATTTGTTGATTTGATGTCCACAGGTATGACACAAAACATTATGTGAAACACAAACAGCAGATGTTGATGCAGTGTTTTGTACGTGCACAGCAAAATTATCTAGTAATGTAATATTGATAGACGAACAAACAATATTTTTTGTTGTATTAGTAGTGGTCTGAACAGATGATGATAATTGATTTAATTCCTGCATTTAACGATCAAGATTATATCCAAATATGGTTGGTTCAGCATGTTTAAATAGATACATTTTCAATTCATTGTAATAGAAATTGGATAGTGTGAAATGTAGAAAACACATACGATAACGTCCAGACTTGATGCTATCAATTACTCTTACCATTTTTTACAAATCTGTCTGAAAAGATAGAAAATAAAACATGTAAGTTTAAGTAATTTATTTAGTTTAAAACAACATAGAACCCCTTTAATACCCATTCCTATATATATATATATATATATATATATATATATATATATATATATATATATATATATATATATATATATATATAGCACATGTGAACTTATGCCCTCTAGCTGTGAAAAACTGTAAACTGCACTAAGATAAGAGGCAGCTTTTTAGGCCTTATACATTAACATTTGAGCAGACATATGGTTTAGCTTTATAATAAGAATAACAATACAGACTGAAATATTCTGGGAAGCCGGGAAAGCAGTTCTTAGAGGAGAGATAAGAGCATATATGATAAAAAGAAAGTGGAAATATAAGGCTAGAGAGTTTCACTTAGCAAATCAACTTAAAAATACATATAGTAAGTACGTAAATGATCCAAACGCCAATACCTGGGAAAGTTACAATCTAGCTAAATTGGAGAGGGAGACTTTCCTGAGAGAATGTTGGGCAAGGGAAGACATTAAGATAAGAACATATTGCCAAGGGTATCAGGGGATCTCTGCCAAACATTTAGCGAAAATAATTAAGTTCAGGAAAAGTAACAATATGATTCCAATAATCAAAGAAGACACTAAAACATATACAGTCAACAGAGATACAAGAGGCATTCTTTAGGTTTTACCAGAAATTATATTTGAGAGACAAAATAAATGAGAACGAGAAAGGAGAATTCTGGCAAAAAATTAAAATACTGAGAATTACAAAGAATGTCGTTTAACAGATTATTTCAGAGATTTCAGAAGATGAAGTTAAGAATATGATTGACAAAATTAAATCCAACAAGGCACCAGGGCCAGATGGTCTTCCAGCGGAATTCTATAAAAGAAGAGTTAGCTGGTACACTGGTTAAATTATATAACAGTTATTATTCTAGGTAAACTAAATGTACCATATTTTACAGACTCAATAATATCCTTAATATATAAGAAAGGGAAAATCCCAGAAGATATGGGATCATATCGTCCAATTTCACTCCTGAATCAGGATTACAAAATATTTATGTCAATCTTAGCAGATAGATTGAAGAGAGGAGTTGGAGATTTGATACATAAGGATCAAACAGGATTTATCCCGGGCAGAAACCCGGTGCGCAATATGCGAAGGGTCCTAGTTACACTAGATCATTATTATAATAAAATTCAAACTCCAATAAAAACAGATTAGTGGATCTAGCACTGTTAACAATTGATGCAGAAAAAGCATTCGATTTCATCATTTGGGATCACCTATTCACCTCACTTAATAAATTTGGTTTCGGGGGTAACATGGTCAACATAATAAAAATGATATATAATAGTCCAAGATCTCAACTCTTAGTGAATGGAGAATTATCACAGTACATCACCCTTCAGAGAGGGACAAGACAAGGTTGCCCCTTTTCCCCGTTGTTATTTGATATTGCACTGGAACCTCTAGCTGTCCTATTAAGACAGGAAATAAAGGGGATTGAAATAGGAGGCAAAAGCTTACGATTTCACTATATGCAGATGATATTATTTTATTTCTTCAGGAAACAAATATAAACATCCCTAGAAGTTTAGCGATCATTAACAATTCTAGCCAATTTTCAGGGTATAAAATCAATACAAAGAAATCTGAGCTATTGTGGATTAATAAAACAACAAGGAGCTTTACGAACCATGGGTTCAGGGAAGTAAAGTGTATTAATTACTTAGGAATTAAAATAGGTAAAAACCCCAAAGACTGGTTTCATCTTAATTATGCAGATTTTTTTAATAACATAGAGGGGAGACTGGGTATGTGGAATATTCATTATTTATCTTTATCTGCAAAAATAATGTTGATTAAAACAATTGTTTTCCTACGACTATTGTTTTTAATGCAAAATCTACCATTGTTCATTACTAGACAGGATGTTGGCAGGTATAATAGGGCATGTGCTCTTTTTATTTAGGGTAAGAAGAGACCCCAAATTGCAATGGAGAAACTTACACAAAATAAAAATTATGGCGGTTTCGCATTACCTAATATTAATAAATACATTGTTGCACTAGCTAAATTTAGAATAGACTGGATATCGGAGGCTAATTATGTGACCTACTATGAAATGGAATCAGCACTAATAACTCTGTTTGATCTTAAAGCAATTCTGCACCACCCGTTTAGAAGACTACCTAGTAATATTAGTAGTCTATTAACTTTTTCGAATGTTGCTTGGGCGTGGCAAAAATACTGTGCCCTTCTGGGCCAAGATTTTCAATTATCGCAATACTTGCCAATTATTGGCACCCCAGACTTTACAAGCAGAAAAAAAGAGAAATATTACCAGGCACCTTGTATAGTTAAAAGTAATAAACTTTATTAAGTCAAATTAAAACATATTGAGAGAGGGGATAAAGCATCCCTGAAGTTAAACAGACTAACATGTTTCGGCACAAAACGCCGTAATCATAGTCCCTAAAAACTTTTAAAACAAACCGCCTTTTCAACCTAATGCTTTCATTTCATTGGTGAATTGCTAATTAGAATTTAAAGGCATACAGGGGATGGAGCATTAGTAAATGACTAACTAACTAAAGTTACATGAATAAGCTGCCTGTGCATAGATCTACATAGTTACAAATACACCTGTCGAGTTAAACACACAGTACACTCATCATCTTTATATACAGTTTAAACACTAAGGCCTAGATTTAGAGTTCGGCGGTAAAAGGGCTGTTAACGCTCCGCGGGCTTTTTTCTGGCCGCACCATAAATTTAACTCTGGTATCGAGAGTTAAAACAAATGCTGCGTTAGGCTCCAAAAAAGGAGCGTAGGGCATTTTTACCGCAAATGCAACTCTCGATACCAGAGTTGCTTACGGACGCGGCCGGCCTCAAAAACGTGCTCGTGCACGATTCTCCCATAGGAAACAATGGGGCTGTTTGAGCTGAAAAAAAACCTAACACCTGCAAAAAAGCAGCGTTCAGCTCCTAACGCAGCCCCATTGTTTCCTATGGGGAAACACTTCCTACGTCTGCACCTAACACTCTAACATGTACCCCGAGTCTAAACACCCCTAACCTTACACTTATTAACCCCTAATCTGCCGCCCCCGCTATCGCTGACCCCTGCATTACACTTTTAACCCCTAATCTGCCGCTCCGTAAACCGCCGCCACCTACGTTATCCCTATGTACCCCTAATCTGCTGCCATAACATCGCCGACCCCTATATTATATTTATTAACCCCTAATCTGCCCCCCACAACGTCGCTGACACCTACCTACACTTATTAACCCCTAATCTGCCGAGCGGACCTGAGCGCTACTATAATAAAGTTATTAACCCCTAATCCGCCTCACTAACCCTATCATAAATAGTATTAACCCCTAATCTGCCCTCCCTAACATCGCCGACACCTACCTTCAATTATTAACCCCTAATCTGCCGACCGGAGCTCACCGCTATTCTAATAAATGTATTAACCCCTAAAGCTAAGTCTAACCCTAACACTAACACCCCCCTAAGTTAAATATAATTTTTATCTAACGAAATAAATTAACTCTTATTAAATAAATGATTCCTATTTAAAGCTAAATACTTACCTGTAAAATAAATCCTAATATAGCTACAATATAAATTACATTTATATTATAGCTATTTTAGGATTAATATTTATTTTACAGGCAACTTTGTAATTATTTTAACCAGGTACAATAGCTATTAAATAGTTAAGAACTATTTAATAGTTACCTAGTTAAAATAATTACAAATTTACCTGTAAAATAAATCCTAACCTAAGATATAATTAAACCTAACACTACCCTATCAATAAAATAATTAAATAAACTACCTACAATTACCTACAATTAACCTAACACTACACTATCAATAAATTAATTAAACACAATTGCTACAAATAAATACAATTAAATAAACTATCTAAAGTACAAAAAATAAAAAAGAACTAAGTTACAGAAAATAAAAAAATATTTACAAACATAAGAAAAATATTACAACAATTTTAAACTAATTACACCTACTCTAAGCCCCCTAATAAAATAACAAAGACCCCCAAAATAAAAAATTCCCTACCCTATTCTAAAATACAAAAATTACAAGCTCTTTTACCTTACCAGCCCTGAACAGGGCCCTTTGCGGGGCATGCCCCAAGAATTTCAGCTCTTTTGCCACCCACATACCCCTAATCTAACCCAAACCCCCTTAAATAAACCTAACACTAATCCCCTGAAGATCTTCCTACCTTGTCTTCACCATCCAGGTATCACCGATCCGTCCTGGCTCCAAGATCTTCATCCAACCCAAGCGGGGGTTGGCGATCCATAATCCGGTGCTCCAAAGTCTTCCTCCTATCCGGCAAGAAGAGGACATCCGGACCGGCAAACATCTTCTCCAAGCGGCATCTTCTATGTTCTTCCATCCGATGACGACCGGCTCCATCTTGAAGACCTCCAGCGCGGATCCATCCTCTTCTTCCGACGACTAGACGACGAATGACGGTTCCTTTAAGGGACGTCATCCAAGATGGCGTCCCTCGAATTCCGATTGGCTGATAGGATTCTATCAGCCAATCGGAATTAAGGTAGGAATATTCTGATTGGCTGATGGAATCAGCCAATCAGAATCTAGTTCATTCCGATTGGCTGATCCAATCAGCCAATCAGATTGAGCTCGCATTCTATTGGCTGATCGGAACAGCCAATAGAATGCGTGCTCAATCTGATTGGCTGATTGGATCAGCCAATCGGATTGAACTTGATTCTGATTGGCTGATTCCATCAGCCAATCAGAAAATTCCTACCTTAATTCCGATTGGCTGATAGAATCCTATCAGCCAATCGGAATTCGAGGGACGCCATCTTGGATGACGTCCCTTAAAGGAACCGTCATTCGTCGTCTAGTCGTCGGAAGAAGAGGATGGATCCGCGCTGGAGGTCTTCAAGATGGAGCCGGTCGTCATCGGATGGAAGAACATAGAAGATGCCGCTTGGAGAAGATGTTTGCCGGTCCGGATGTCCTCTTCTTGCCGGATAGGAGGAAGACTTTGGAGCACCAGATTATGGATCGCCAACCCCCGCTTGGGTTGGATGAAGATCTTGGAGCCAGGACGGATCGGTGATACCTGGATGGTGAAGACAAGGTAGGAAGATCTTCAGGGGATTAGTGTTAGGTTTATTTAAGGGGGTTTGGGTTAGATTAGGGGTATGTGGGTGGTGGGTTGTAATGTTGGGGGGGGGGTATTGTATGTTTTTTTTTACAGGCAAAAGAGCTGAAATTCTTGGGGCATGCCCCGCAAAGGGCCCTGTTCAGGGCTGGTAAGGTAAAAGAGCTTGTAATTTTTGTATTTTAGAATAGGGTAGGGAATTTTTTATTTTGGGGGTCTTTGTTATTTTATTAGGGGGCTTAGAGTAGGTGTAATTAGTTTAAAATTGTTGTAATATTTTTCTTATGTTTGTAAATATTTTTTTATTTTCTGTAACTTAGTTCTTTTTTATTTTTTGTACTTTAGATAGTTTATTTAATTGTATTTATTTGTAGCAATTGTTTTTAATTAATTTATTGATAGTGTAGTGTTAGGTTAATTGTAGGTAATTGTAGGTAGTTTATTTAATTATTTTATTGATAGGGTAGTGTTAGGTTTAATTATATCTTAGGTTAGGATTTATTTTACAGGTAAATTTGTAATTATTTTAACTAGGTAACTATTAAATAGTTCTTAACTATTTAATAGCTATTGTACCTGGTTAAAATAATTACAAAGTTGCCTGTAAAATAAATATTAATCCTAAAATAGCTATAATATAAATGTAATTTATATTGTAGCTATATTAGGATTTATTTTACAGGTAAGTATTTAGCTTTAAATAGGAATCATTTATTTAATAAGAGTTAATTTATTTCGTTAGATAAAAATTATATTTAACTTAGGGGGGTGTTAGTGTTAGGGTTAGACTTAGCTTTAGGGGTTAATACATTTATTAGAATAGCGGTGAGCTCCGGTCGGCAGATTAGGGGTTAATAATTGAAGGTAGGTGTCGGCGATGTTAGGGAGGGCAGATTAGGGGTTAATACTATTTATGATAGGGTTAGTGAGGCGGATTAGGGGTTAATAACTTTATTATAGTAGCGCTCAGGTCCGCTCGGCAGATTAGGGGTTAATAAGTGTAGGTAGGTGTCGGCGACGTTGTGGGGGGCAGATTAGGGGTTAATAAATATAACATTGGGGTCGGCGATGTTAGGGGCAGCAGATTAGGGGTACATAGGGATAACGTAGGTGGCGGCGATTTGCGGTCGGAAGATTAGGGGTTAATTATTTTAAGTAGCTTGCGGCGACGTTGTGGGGGGCAAGTTAGGGGTTAATAAATATAATATAGGGGTCGGCGGGGTTAGGGGCAGCAGATTAGGGGTACATAAGTATAACGTAGGTGGCGGTCGGCAGATTAGGGGTTAAAAATTTTAATCGAGTGGCGGCGATGTGGGGGGAGCTCGGTTTAGGGGTACATAGGTAGTTTATGGGTGTTAGTGTACTTTAGGGTACAGTAGTTAAGAGCTTTAGAAACCGGCGTTAGCCAGAAAGCTCTTAACTCCTGCTATTTTCAGGCGGCTGGAATCTTGTCGTTAGAGCTCTAACGCTCACTGCAGAAACGACTCTAAATACCAGCGTTAGAAAGATCCCATTGAAAAGATAGGCTACGCAAATGGCGTAGGGGGATCTGCGGTATGGAAAAGTCGCGGCTGAAAAGTGAGCGTTAGACCCTTTAATCACTGACTCCAAATACCAGCGGGCGCCCAAAACCAGCGTTAGGAGCCTCTAACGCTGGTTTTGACGGCTACCGCCGAACTCTAAATCTAGGCCTTAGTGAGTAATCAATACGTATTTAAATAAATAATCACAGAGTTTACATAAGTCTGTTTATACTACCTCCACATGAAAGACAACCATTAAAGGAATTGATGTGCAACCCCCAAAATTTGTGAAAGGGTACCTATAGATCTAAACAGTTAGAAGTGAGTTGTGCACACCAAAATATACCATTTGGAGGAAATGGTATTTCATTGCCATATTTAATATGGAAAAAGGTATACATATCTCCCAAATATAAATGCAAATCTTCCATCTTAAATGGTTGGTTCCAAGAAGTACGGATATAGTGTGGAATAAAATAGAATATAATATAATAAGATAGGAGGCACCTAATAAGGGGCTATATCTGGTAACCACTAACCATATATCAACAGGCCAAGCATTAATTTGTATCCAATGTGTTTAATATATATGTATATATGATGGTATACAGAAAAAATTGATGGGCCAAGATTTTCAATTATCGCAATACTTGCCAATTATTGGCACCCCAGACTTTACACCTGGGATAAATAACGTTGTTTTCAGAGAGTGGAGACAAAAAGGGATAATTTATTTTTCACAGCTAATGCAGACGGATAGGAGGGTAATGCAATCATACGAGGAACTAGTAAGACATTTCCAGTTGCCGACAAAGAACGTTTTTGCTTATTTACAGGTTAGGAGCTATTTATCTAAACTGTTACAAACATATAGATTTGTTTGGGATCCAGGAATCGATTCAGGAGTGAAAATATATAAGGCGGGCAAACGTGCTATATCATGTATAAGACTCTACAAACAGTTTTGGGGGAAAAACATATTAATAAAATAAGAGGCTTTTGTGAGGTACTAGAGCACGATACAGGGTGAGGAAATTGTAAGGAGTTTTAAGTTAGCAGGTGCAGCAACAGTATTGGTGAGTTGAAAAGAATCTAAAATTAAACTGATGAATAATTTTTATTTAACCCCGTACAGGATCAATAAGTGGGCACAAGACGGGCAAAGAGGGAACTGCTTCAAATGAAATAAAGAGGGGGCAGATTTGAAACATTGCCTCTGGGTATGTCCAAAAATTAGACAATTTTGGAGTCAAATTCAATATTGGGTGAATAGATTCCTGCAAGGTGAATGTGTATTTTTGCCGTTTCATATTTTCTTCTTAAAGGAGGATCATAGTCAGTTAGGTGACAGACAGTTAATCAATATGGTAATTTTGGCAGCGCGTGATTTAATATTCCAGAAATGGAGATCCCCTGATGAATTTGTAAATAATATGAAACTACAAATGATTATAGAAAGACAAAGTTTAGTACGAGTGACGGAAAAATTATTTAGAAAATGTTTCAATAAATGGAAGAAAGTAATTTTGTCATGGCCTCCTGCATTACAGATTCAGTTCATTGCCCCTCTGAAAAACAAGCTGTTTTTCATGATGCTGGGGGACAGGCTTTGAAAACTTTGGATAGAGGGTGTGGGCAGGCTGCAGGCTGTGGGCAGGCTGGCATTTGGGTTTTTTTCTCTCTTTTGTCTTTTTTTTTTCTTTCTCTTTTGTAAATAACGCAGGTGTTGTAATGCATAATTTGATAACTTTGTTTTGTTGAGCTGATTTAAGCTGTTTATTCTGAGAACGATAACATTATGAAATTGCAAGAATTCCAACAGTGTATAGCTCTTATTTTTCTGTCTTAATAATAAATTAATAAATAATAACCTTAATAAAATTAGGTTAAGATTGATGCAATGATATTTACTTTAATCCTATTGGCTGTTCCAATCAGCCAATGGAATGCAAGCTCAATCCTATTGGCTGATCCAATCAGCCAATAGGATTTTTTCTACCTTAATTCCGATTGGCTGATAGAATTCTATCAGCCAATCGGAATCTAAGGAACGCCATCTTGGATGACGTCATTTAAAGGTACCTTCACTCGTCGTTAGTCCTTCGGAAGAAGAGGATGCTCCGTGTCGGATGTCTTGAAGAAGGACCCGCTCCGCGCCGAAGGATGAAGATAGAAGATGCTGTCTGGATGAAGACTTCTGCCCATCTGGAGGACCATTTCATTTCGAATCTTCGGGGGTTAGTGATTTTTTTTAACGGTGTATTGGGTGGGTTTATTTTTTAGGTCAGGGCTTTGGGCCTGCAATAGAGCTAAACGCCCTTTTAAGGGCAATGCCCATCCAAATGCCCTTTTCAGGGCAATGGGGAGCTTAGGTTTTTTTAGTTAGGCTTTTATTTGGGGGGTTGGTTGTGTGGGTGGTGGGTTTTACTGTTGGGGGGGTTGTTTGTATTTTTATTTACAGGTTAAAGAGCTGATTTCTTTGGGGCAATGCCCCGCAAAAGGCCCTTTTAAGGGCTATTGGTAGTTTAGTTTAGGCTAAGGTTTTTTTATTTTGGGGGGGCTTTTTTAATTTTGATAGGGCTATTAGATTAGGTGTAATTAGTTTAAAGATCTGTAATTTAATTGTATTTAATGTAGGTAATTTATTTAATTGTAGTGTAGTGTTAAGTGTTATTGTAACTTAGGTTAGGTTTTATTTTACAGGTAAATTTGTATTTATTTTAGCTAGGTAGTTATTAAATAGTTAATAAGTATTTAGTAACTATTCTACTTAAAATAAATACAAACTTGCCTGTAAAATAAAAATAAACCCTAAGATAGCTACAATGTAACTATTAGTTATATTGTAGCTAGCTTAGGGTTTATTTTACAGGTAAGTATTTAGTTTTAAATATGAATAATTTAGGTAATGATAGGAATATTTATTTAGATTTATTTAAATTATATTTAAGTTAGGGGGTGTTAGGGTTAGGGTTAGACTTAAGTTTAAAGGGTTAATAAATTTAGAATAGCGGCGGTGATGTTGGGGACGGCAGATTAGGGGTTAATAAATGTAGGAAGGTGGCGGCGATGTTGGGGGCAGCAGATTAGGGGTTAATAAATATAATGTAGGTTGTGGCGATGTCCGGAGCGGAAGATTAGGGGTTAATAAGTATAATGTAGGTGGCGGCGATGTTAGGGGCGGCAGATTAGGGGTTAACAATATTTAACTAGTGTTTGCGAGGCGGGAGTGCGGCGGTTTGGGGGTTAATATGTTTATTATAGTTCGGTGATGTCGGGAGCGGCAGATTAGGAGTTAAAATTTTTATTATAGTGTTTGCGATAGATTAGGGGTTAACAATATTTAACTAGTGTTTGCGAGGCGGGAGGGCCTCGGTTTAGGTGTTAATAGGTAGTTTATAGGTGTTAGTGTACTTTTTAGCACTTTAGTTATGAGTTTTAGGCTACAGCGTTGTAGTTTAAAACTCATAACTACTGACTTTAGAATGCGTTACGGATCTTGTCGGTATAGGCTGTACCGCTCACTTTTTGGCCTCCCAGGACAGACTTGTAATACCAGCGCTATGGAAGTCCCATAGAAAAAAGGGGTTATGAACTTTACGTAAGTCGGTTTGCTGTAAGGCCAAACAAGTGTGCGGTACACCTATTATCTGCAAGACTCGTAATACCAGCGGGCGTAAAAAAGCAGCGTTAGAACCTGTTAACGCTACTTTTTTACCTTAATGCACAACTCGTAATCTAGCCAAAAGTTTTTCTAAATTACAACACCTTTCTCAATCAGTAAATTTGGATTATGACTATAATCTCCCTTTTATGTCATTGCAATCACCATTATTTATAACACTGTTAAAAATAAAAAAAAATCAGGTAGATTACGAATTATGGGTTCGTCTTTTAAAGCTGAAAAAATGGACATTTAAAACAATAACGCAGCCATTACGAGTCTTGTCGGTATAGCTGTACCGCAAGCCTTTTAGCCTGTAACGCCACGTTAGTCCCGCACTCGTAAAAATGACGTTTTTTCATGGGACTTCTAAAGTACTGCCATTACGAGTTTTGCGGTGAGGCTTGTGTTACACCCTATAACAACACGATCCGTACCTCCGAGAGCAGTAGTTATGAGTTTTACGCAACAAAACTGTTAAATAAAACTCATAACTAAAGTGTTACAAAGTACACTAAACACCCATAAACTACCTATTAAACCCTAATCCGAGGCCCTCCCGCATCGCAAATATTATATTAAAGTTATTAACCCCTAATCTGCCGCTCCCGAACTCGCCACAACTAATTAAATTTATGAACGCCTATTCCGCTGCTCCCCAACATCGTCACCACTATAATAAAGTTATTAACCCCTAAACCGCCACCCTCCCGCATCGCAAATACCATTTAAATATTATTAACCCCTAATCTGCCGTCCGCCCACATCATCTCCACTAAACTAAAGTTATTAACCCCTATTCTGCCGCTCCCCACCACCGCCTCCACTATAATAAACCTATTAACCCCTAAACTACAAAACCAATCCTATACCCTGAGAAATGGTTTCCATAACCCAGGGATACTGGATGGACTGATCCCACATCCCAAGCTTTCTGAAAAAGGCTTAATCTGCCCACTACCAACATATAATCTGGATCTGGGGGCCGAACCTTCATGCAGATCTTGCATTGCTAGTCGACTTCTTGTTCTGCTTGGACTTATTCCATACTGGATTAGGTTTCCAGGTAGATTTTGCAGAATCAGATTTTTGCGCAGAAGAAGATTTCTTTGTTGGTGAAAGGAAAGAAAATGATTGCCCGTTTTGCCCTTAGCTCTAGATTTTTTATTCTAGAGCAAAAGTGCTCCCTTGACACCTGCAACCATCAAAATAATAGAGTCCATACCGGGACCAAACAAGATCTTTCCTTTAAAAGCTAATGTTATCATTCTTTATTTTGATACCACGTCATCAAATCACAACCTTAACCAAAGAGCCCCTCTAGTGAGAACCAACAAGGCCATATTCTTTGCATTAATACAGACGATCAGAATGATTCCATCACAAATAAAGGAGTGTGCCAGCTACAAACATCGAATACGCTCCTGAATGTCTTCTAAAGGTGATCCTTCTGAAACCTAATTCAGATAAGCAATCACACCAAATACATGCTGCCCCTACAACACAAGCGATACCCACAGCTAGTTGGAATAGTAGACATCCTTGCAGAAAGGCTTTCTGGATAAACCAATCCAACTTCCTATCCATAGGATCGCTAAAGTAAATGCTGTCCTCCAGAGGAATTGTGGTACATCTAGCTAAGGTAGAGATTGCTCCTTCCACCTTAGTAATGGTTTCCCAAAGATCCACATTAGCTTCTGAAACAGTTTTTTAAACTTAGGAGAAGGAATAAATGGAACTCCAGGTTTGTCCCATTCCTTGGAAATAATATCCGTGAAAAAAACCTTAACTGACTTAGATTTGGGTTTGAAGAAAATATCTTATTGCTGTAAATGATTATCCTCAGCAGGTTTAGTGTCTTGAGCACCTAAATCCTCTATCTTAAAGTTAAAGGAAGACTCCTCACATTCCTGATCTAAATTTAAGGATAATTCCTCAGAAGACAGTTCACTCTCAGAAAGAGAGGAAGAAACATCAGAATCAGGTATCTGGCCTAAGAGGTGCAGAGACAGTAGGCAGCTCAGCTCTTGTAGATGAACTCGAAGAGACAGATTTACCTTTACGCTTAATTGAAGGGGGCACATGACTACCATAACCTCAGAGATAGCAGATCTCAAGTGATTCTTAAAATCTGGCAAAAAATCAGTAATGACATCTTGAGTAGTATACACTGAGCAGATGTCCACAGCACCAAGTAACTTGAAAAACTCTTAGAATAAAAGTGTTTTAAGTTACCTGGTGCTGTGGACATCTGCTCTGTGTACTATACCTTTTTGGGGGTTTTGGCAGTTCCCCTGTCATCACGGGCACCATTGTTCAGTTGTTGCTTTACCCTCCTTTGGATTTTGAGTAGTATACACTGGTAGCGGACAAACTGGAGGAACAGTAGTAGTCGTAAACATTTTAGACTGTAAAACAGAACTTAGACAAGTACTGCAAAGCTGAGCAGGAGGACATACAGTAACCAATTTACAGAGCATGCATTTGTTTGTTGGTAAAACAAAATCAGTGGGTCTACCCTCTAAAGGTTCAGTCTGCTCCATTATAAGTAGAGAAAATACAATGAACGAGAAATTAGACACAATGGGGTCCATTTATCATTGTGCGGGCGGACATGATCTGCTATAGCGAACCATGTCCGCCGCAAGTACTAAGAGCACACCCTTAGACATTAAGGGCTAGATTAAAAGTGGTGCACTAACTTTAGCATGTATGCAATATAAGAATATCGCTGGCATGTTTATTTGCATGCATATTACAAGTTGAAAGTAAACGCGTTTGAGCGCAATCGAATTTAACTGCACCAATTCATCGTAAAGGGTTTGACACGCAAATCTGCACTTCCTTTCTTGGTATTGCGCAAGACCGGAAATGACGTAATGCATGTCAAAGACTCCGGAAGTGCAGATTTGCGTGTCAAACCCTTTACGATGAATCCGGAAATAGAACGTAGCATTTGAATATGGGCACTACTTAAAGGTGAGTTTGGAAATAGGTCCTTACCTCTGATGAAGAAGGGAATCTGAATTATTAACCCCTTCGAAACGCGTAAGGTATTTATATAAGGAAGGCTCACCTTTTTTATATGGTTTTGGACTGAGCTGTGTTTCTTCTATACATCTGGAGCCTTGTACGATACTTGGGACTATTTTCCTTTTAACGGATGATTACAGGACTTTTTGGCTTCAGTCTTTTTATGCGCAGTAAACATACCTCATTTGTTGAGGACTTCGAATGTGAGTGTAACTGATTGTGTGTTATTTTAATGTTTTATTAAAGCGGTTTTACACTATGTATGCATTTCTGGTTCATTTTATAGTACATGAACACTGGAGCTGGAAGTTACTACATATTAAAGAGAGCACTAGGAGTTTGAGAAGGTTTTACTATCAGAAAATCCTGAGACTCTACAGGAGGTGCCTAGTCTATTCATGAAATTGCTACATTTTTACCTCATAAGATTGAGGTTTTTGGAAGTAAGTGTACATCCATAAGGGGATTATCGTATGAAGATTGTTTTCTTTCCATTTGGTTTGCACTGGATTTTCTAATTTGAGACTGTGTATTGGGCTTAGGCCTATTCCTAATATACACCTATATACACTCATAGATATATGCTGTTTTTATCTGAATTTTTATCTGATGTTTTTATATTTTGTAAAAGTCATTCATTTATCTGCTCTTGTCCTAGGCCTATTCACTTTATATTATTATAGTGTCTGGGTATTTTATTTTTATTTTTGGGTTTAGACTCTTTCTTTTATATTTGCATAGTTTTATTTCTACTGTGTTCACTAGCTTTTGTTTTCTGCGCCATCCTTCTCCTTTTGTTTATTTATATATATATATATATATATATATATATATATATATATATATATATATATATATATATATATTTATATATATATATATATATATATATATATATATATATATATATATATATATATACCTGTACATCTATTCCTATATATATATATTAACATTATCACATATATATATAGAAATATATATTTAACAATACAAATTAAAAATTTGTATGTAAAATATGTGTAACGCGCTTTTGGTTTCACACTTTAGGTCTTACGCGGTGTCAGTTCAGCGCACATGAAGAATTAGTTATCTTAAGGTGTGTTATGGAATAACCTATACACAATTACATAGTATAACTATATATTAGATTATATTCCATACATTTAAATATAGTGTTCCCTTAAAGTAACAAGTGTGGTGCCATTGCTCATCTCTTAAATTTTGTGTTATGGAATATATCTATATCTAGATATAGAACATATTATGCTATGTGAAGAACATTGGAATGTGAAATATTTACAGTAAATACACAGTATAACACTTTATTAAAAATGAATGAGGTGGTGGGGAGGATATAAAGCATGATTAGCAGGGTCCAAAGTTGCATCCACAGCTTAGTTAAAGGGACATTAAACTGCTGAGCACAACTACAAAAGAATTGGAACTGCTTTATGTTATTTCATCTTGTTCCTGCAGCTCCTGTTTTTTACTGAAGCTCCGCCTCTTTGTATTGTTGGCTGCCATCTTGGAGCTCAGGTATTCACGCAGCCTGTGACAGTTACCCAAAATATATTTAAAGAAAACACTACAACAATAATATAGAGCAATGCTGCCACTGTACAACTCCTGCTTTGTATCATGCACCTTAACCTGAAGTACATTATATAGCTGTAAAAAATAAATAAATATATATATATATATAAATATATATCGATATCACTGATCTGTTAGTTTGCACAGGCAGTTAAAATACCTGAGCTCCAAGATGGCAGCCCACAGTACAAAGAGGCGGAGCTTCAGTATCTGGCACCTTTAAGGACCAGTCAATACAGTAGATTTGCATAATCAACAAATGCATGATAAGAAGACAATGCAATAGCACTTAGTCTGAACTTCAAATGAGCAGTAGATTTTTGTTAAATAAATTGCAAAGTTATGTCTATTTCCACTCCCCCTGTATTATGTGACATCCATCAGCCAATCACAAATGCATATACGTATATGCTGTGAATTCTTGCACATGCTCAGTAGGAGTTGGTGACTCAAAAAGTGTAAATATAAAAAGACTGTGCACATTTTGTTAATTGAAGTAAATTGGAAAGTTGTTTAAAATTTCATGCTGTATCAGAATCTTGAAGTTTAATTTTGACTCGAGTGTCCCTTTAAGCTATGAAAGCAGGTGAATGAATTTGAAAAGAGCTGCAGGAACTGGATTCAATTCAATAACATAGCGAGTAGTGACTATTCTAGGGTAGTGGTGCCCAGCAGTTTTATGTCCCTTTAATGAATCCCAATATAGTAAGCATTGGGGAAATGTATAAAAGTCATCAAAAGGAGATACTGTTCTGAAAAAGAGGCACTACACTTTAGTGTATATAACACTGTGAGAAAAACGTTGCTTTTTAATCCAATCTTTGTTCATCTTACAAATATGTGGAACATAAAAATAAAAGCGTGTATTACATTTCAAACCAAAGCTTAATGCAACATTTGATATGATAAGTAAGTTTACTTTCCTGCTCCACTCACATGAACTTTTCAAACCTCTGCCAAATATCATAAATGTATATGGCTCTTTTTATGCATCTCTACAGACCACACACTGCCAGTCAGTTCTGAATGTAAAGTTAGTTTTCTGAAGAGATTAAAAATGGTCTCTTTTCCACACAGCAGACATTATTAAGGGAATAATTTAATATTTATGACACCATAAAAGTACAAATAATGTCATTTAAGCTTCGTCAATGTGGACAGAACACCCTAATTTTGGTGTCAGCAACTTTTCATTTAGTGCCCTCTATGTATCAGATTATGTTTCTCGTATCTAGTTTATTTCCTATCTTTCGGCTAGATTCCGAGTTTTGCGGTATGAGTGAAAAAGCAGCGTTATGGCTCTTTTTCACTACCGCTGGTATTACGAGTCTTGCAGGTTTAGCTGCACCGCACACTTTTTTGGCCGGAACGCAACATAACTACCGCAGCTTTCAAAAAGTTTTTTTTCAATGGGACTTCCTTTGCGCCGGTATTACGAGTCTGCCTGTCCGGCCAAAAAGTGAGCGGTACAGCCTAAAACTACAAGATCCATAACGTAAACTGAAAGTCAGTAGTTATGGGTTTTATGCTACAACGCCGTAACATAAAACTCATAACTAAAGTGCTAAAAAGTACACCCATAAACTACCTATTAACCCCTAAACTGAGGACACCTCCCGCATCGCAAACACTAAAATAAAATGATTAACCCCTAATCTGCCGCTCCCTACATCGCCGCCACTATAATAAACATATTAACCCCTAAACCGCCGTACTCCCGCATCACAAACACTAGTTAAATATTATTAACCCCTAATCTGCAACCCCCAACGTCGTCGCTACCTACCTACACTTATTAACCCCTAATCTGCCATCCCCAATGTTGTCGCTACCTACCTACACTTATTAACCCCTAATCTGCTGCCCCAATGTTGCCGCCACTATACTAAAGTTATAAACCCCTAAACCTAACCCTAAGTCTAACCCTAACACCCCCTACTTTAATATAATTAAAATAAATCCCAAAAAAATTCCTATCATTAACTAAATAATTCACATTTAAAACTAAATACTTACCTGTAAAATAAACCCTAAGCTAAATACAATATAACTAATAGTTACATTGTATCTATCTTAGGTTTTATTTTTATTTTACAGCTAAGTTTGTATTTATTTTAACTAGGTAGACTAGTTACTAAATAGTTATTAACTATTAACTAGCTACCTAGCTAAAATAAATTCAAATTGACCTGTAAAATCAAACCTAACCTGAGTTACACTAACACCTAACCTTACACTACAATTAAATAAATTACATTAATTAAATACAGGGCAATGGGGAGCTTAGGTTTTTTAGATTTTATTTGGGGGGTTTGGTTGTGTGGGTGGTGGGTTTTACTGTTGGGGGTTGTTTGTATTTTTATTTACAGGTTAAAGAGCTGATTTCTTTGGAGCAATGCCCAGCAAAAGGCCCTTTTAAGGGCTATTGGTAATTTAGTTTAGGCTAGGGTTTTTTTTATTTTGGGGGGGCTTTTTTATTTTGATAGGGCTATTAGATTAGGTGTAATTAGTTTAAATATTTGATCATTTCTTTTTTTATTTTGTGTAATTTAGTGTTTGTTTTTTTGTAATTTAGTTAATTGTATTTAATTAATCTAATTTATTTAATTGTAGTGTAAGGTTAGGTGTTAGTGTAAGACAGGTTAGGTTTTATTTTACAGGTAAATTTGTATTTATTTTAGCTAGGTAGCTAGTAAATAGTTAATAACTATTTACTAACTATTCTACCTAGTTAAAATAAATACAAACTTGCCTGTGAAATAAAAATAAAACCTAAGATAGCTACAATGTAACTATTAGTTATATTGTAGCTAGCTTAGGGTTAATTTTACAGGTAAGTATTTAGTTTTAAATAGGAATTATTTAGTTAATGATAGGAATTTTTTATTAGATTTATTTTAATTATATTAAAGTAGGGAGTGTTAGGGTTAGGTGTAGGGGTTTATAACTTTAGTATAGTGGCGGCGACGTTGGGGGCGGCAGATTAGGGGTTAATAAGTGTACTGTAGGAGGCGGCGATGTCAGGGGTGTAAGGATAGGGTTTAATAAGTATAATGTAGGTGGCGGCGGTGGCGGGGGCGGCAGATTAGGGGTTAATAACTTTAATGTAGGTGGTGGCGACATTGGGGGCGTCAGATTAGGGGTTAATAAGTGTAGGTAGGTGGCAGCGGTGTCGGGGCGGCAGATTAGGGGTTAATAAGTATAATGTAGGTGGTGGCGATGTCAGGGGCAGCAGATTAGGGGTGTTTAGACTCGGGGTTCATGTTAGGGTGTTAGGTGTAAACATAACTTTTGTTTCCCCATAGGAATCAATAGGAGTGTGTTACGGAGCTTTACGCTCATTTATTGCAGGTATTAGGCTTTTTTTCAGCCGGCTCTCCCCATTGATGTCTATGGGGAAATCGTGCACGAGCACGTAAAACCAGCTCACCGCGGCGCTGGTATTGGAGTGCGGTATGGAGCTCAATTTTGCTCAATGCTCACTTCTTGCCTGCTAATGCCGGGTTTTTGTAAACCTGTAATAGCAGCACTGTAGGGAGGTGAGCGGTGGCAATACCTTGCAAGTTAGCACCGTGCAGCTAGCCGTATATTATCTATCTTTAAAATTGAGTAGTAGACTAGTATATTTTCCTCTGTACTAGTGTATGTATATATATATATATATATATATATATATATATATATATATATATATATATATATATATATATATATATTTATATAGAATTGAAGAAAGCATGCACTCACTGGATTTGTGAAAAAGGTGCTTTTACTGGCACATCAAAAAAGTAACGTTTCATCAGACCAGACTTTTTTGATGTGCCAGTAAAAGCAACTTTTTCACAAATCCAGTGAGTGCATGCTTTCTTCAATTCTACATTCATATTTGCTTGCACCCTAGTAGTTGCTGTTTTAGTGGGAGTGCGCTCTTTTTGCATTTTATATATATATATATATATATATATATATATATATATATATATATATATATATATATATATTTATTTAAACTGGGTGCTTTGGAAATTAATCCTCACAGAGGACTCCCAAAAACTCCATTAACCATAAATGAGACCCCTTGCTGTGCTACTAGCCATAAGTGTACCTGCCTGATCCCTCTACCTAATTGCACAACCACAAACCTATCCAATAGACAATACCCTACTATGATACACCCCACTTACATGTATAGGACCACATGCCTGACCTCACTAGTTTTTTAAATGGGAAGGCAGACAAGAGGAGTCAATACTGCACTTGACCAGGCGGAGGAAGGAACTTACTTTCTACCCAGGGTGAAGGAGGCATTAGACTTGCACTTAGCTGCCATGGAATCCTCTGCTGGAGGAGATCCAAGGAGCGGTGTCTCTGAGCTTAAGAGAAGCTTTAGCAGGAAAGATTTCAGTACTCAAGTGTGAGGGAGAGGTGAGTGGTGCCCTTGCTCCCTGACGATATAGATTACTTAGACTCAACTTCTGAGAAAGAGGCTGAAATCTCCAAACCTTTGGGATATGTGAGAATGAACTGTTACAGTATTCTGGATGATTAGATTTGGACAAGTGTTTCTCACCTCTGAGGGCACAAGTCCTGTTGGCCACATTTGTTTCAGTGTGTGGAGGATTCCAACCTTCACACCCTTATTCCCGGGAGAAAGAACTGCATGTTTAGAGATGAGAAACCAGATTCCATCCAGATTGCTTTGCCAGAGGATCCATATATTGGGACATATTTTCTGCACTCACTTTAATATGTACCACTGTTTGCAACTTATCAAGAACCCCAGCGTGTACCTCCAATACAAGGACTGTACAAGGTTCTGCAGTTCTAATTTGGAGGAGTGTACCCAGGAGAGCATGGGTCTATTTGCTACAGTTATACCTTTGCAAATGCTTGAAATACTAGTCATTTTTATTTTACTTCTACTGTTATCTGTCTCATAGGTTCCCCAAGAGCTATAGTCACTAAGAGACTCTGTAAATCAAGTTAGTTCAGTATGCCCCAATCTCCCTGCCACAGCAGAGGCTCAAGTCTTCCATGGGAAGCTATAGCACACGTGGTGACCTTCCAGTCTCCACCATCTTCTCCAAAGATGGGCAAGGAAGTAGAAGCATTTAAAAACACTGTAGGTGCCTGCAGTCAGATTGGTTTCAAACAAGCTAAAAATAATAAATAGAACAAGGTTAAACTAAAAGCTTCTATCCTCCTGAAATCAAATAACTTGTTTGCCAGTGTTCAGGGCTTGGGTGGAAAGGTCTGTCTAATTTAACATTAAACAAGCAATTGCTTCTGCATCCCCGCTCCCTAGCAGGTCTTGTCAATCATCACAGATGAATCAGTATGTCATGATTTAATTCCACCATCTTTGAGGTGGCAGAACGGTTAAGAAGCAGCGGTCTTAAGACCACTGCTCCTTAACCTGTGGTTCAAACCTTGCCTAAGTGAGCTTTTACTTCAATGGCTTGATTAAATGGCAGTGGCATATAAACAATACTTATAGTAAAGCTTCAAATCATTTTAAATAATTTATTTTGTGTACATTTTTTTAGAATGTACATATTTATTAAATAAGAACATTTTATTTATAACCCATTATATATTCACAATGTGTTTAACCCCCAATAATGTTTAAAGTCACACACACAGCAAACTCCCTTACCACTGATGAGCAGAGCACTGCCGGTCTTAGTGGATATTTAAAGGGACACTTAAGTCAAAATTAAACTTTCATGATTCAGATAGAACATGCAATTTTAAACAACTTTCCAATTTAGGTCCATTAACAAACTTCCATTAACAAAAATTAAAAAAACTACTACTCATTTGAAGTTCAAACTAAGTGCTATTGCATTGTCTTGTTATTATGCATTTGTTGATTATGCATCTACTGTATTTACTGGTCCTTTAATGCACAATCAAAATCTGTGTAAATCATGTATAATGAGGCTCGTTGAAAAAGTCAGTTTACCTGGTGAAATGTACGTTGGAGACTGATCACCATAGACTGTTATTTCATCAATACTAATTTGTGCATTAATTGTCTTCTGGCTTATTGATTTGTTTTATATACAGGACTTCTTCCTTTGGAGGTTGTGTTCACCAAAGAACAGGATTCCTGGTAATCCCCCAACATCAATGAATACTTGGGACTCCTTATTAGTGTGCACAGGATGTACACTAATTTTGACTGTGCATTTTTTAACTTAATGTTTTAGTGTATTTTACTGTTTTTAGTGTTCACTTATTTGGTATTTAGTGGATATTTAAGTATTATATGTTGCCTCTGATTGGTTCACAAGTTATGTCCTTTTCTAGAGGGTCAAATAATTGCACCTGGGCACTCAGTTGTTATGATGTATTTTACTCCTTTGTAACGATAAAAAAGAAAATTTGATTAAATAAAAATATTTTCATAAAATCTGGCATTTTATTTTTACACTTTTATGTCCATTTAATTGAAGTAGTCATCTACTTCACTTATTATTCTGTATTGATTGCTTTGTTCTTTCAAACCCTTCACTGTCCTCCCATACGCAGAATAAAGTGTTTACTCTAACCTTCAAGCCCTTTTTACGACAACTGCTATATTTATCTTGGCTACCCGGATGTATTCAGCTAGCTCACACGAGTGCTATGCTGCTATGGAACTGCCTTTAAAGGGATACTGAACCCAATTTTTTTCTTTCGTGATTCAGATAGAGCATGCAATTTTAAGCAACTTTCTAATTACTCCTATTATCAATTATTCTTCATTCTCTTGCTATCTTTATTTGAAAAAGAAAGTCCAGAACCCTGGACAGCACTTGTTTATTGGTGGATGAATTTATCCACCAATCAGCAAGAACAACCCAAGTTGTTCACTAAAAATGGTCCGGCATCTAAACTTACATTCTTGCCTTTCAAATAAAGATACCAAGAGAATGAAGAACATTTGCTAATAGGAGTAAATTAGAAAGTTTCTTAAAATAATATGCTCTATCTGAATCACAAAATAAAAAAATTGGGTTTAGTGTCCCTTTAACTATGTGTTTAACACATTGCAGGGGTTAAACGCCTTGTTATATGCAAGGAATAGTGGAATATTACAATTCTTTTACATATAAGAGCATTTTTTTTTTAAACGTTTATGTCCCTTTAAAATCAGATAATCACAAAACGTAACCCCATGATATTCAGCTTCTGATCTCTCTTATGATCAGATTCAAATGTTTCCTCTCTGCTTTTGTTTTTGCCACCCAAAAATGAACACCTAGACCTTATATTCTCATGAGAACACGGCTCTTATTCATCTTCAATACAAATATATAAGAGAAGATAATATGGGCAAATATACATAAAGTATTGAATTAAACACTGACGTTCGATATTTCTTGCTGATATCAATGCTTTGGTACGTTTTATGAAAAGAACATTTTGCACTGCATTTGTCAACTGAAACACTCACTTAGAAAAAAAAAATTTGGCTATCAACCAGTTATGCTTTTCAGCATAATAAAACATAGCTGCAGAATAGATTCTTTTGTGTTCAAAAATGTCATATTTTAATCAATGCCTCTTTAAATGTTAAATCTAATGAAAGCTTTAAAATAAGCAGATACAAATGCATGAGGCCTGTTTCCGTGGAAACAGTAGAATATTGCCAAAAATCCAAATCAAAATTGTATTTTGAAGCGTACAGAATCTTAAAAACAACAATTTACCCTTCACGCTAATACAGTATAGTTTTCTTTAAAGAAATAGGATATCTACATATTGCACAGTCTGAGATGCTAAGCATGTTATACCTTATTTGCTGTTAACGTATATATTCTTGGCAGGATTTACAAAGAGACGTGAGGTTTGTGCCTAATACCAAGGACAAACAGTTTCATGGTGCTTTTCCAATTTTTTTTCTCTCTCATTGAAGGAAACATTTTCTTTCTTCATCAACTTATTTTGTCTGAGATGCTGCCAGTGAAATAGCTTTTTATCCTTGTTGAAGCTGGGATTAAAATCTTTTAACTTCTTATCTTGTAGGCAACATAATTTTTAGGATGTACAAGTATAAATCATTGTATTACAGTGGGTTTAATGAAATTACTAGTTCCATTCACTTTTGTGCTAGATTGTTAAGATCTTAACTTGTATGGCTTAAATGATTTAAGCAGGAATGTGTTGTGCAGTGATACAGGATATGCCTTCTCTCAGACTAAAACCTTCAACACATAATTGTAGCATTAATTGGAATAGATATGTGTGTGTTTGTATCTGTGCTGAGTGTCTCTGTGTGTGTGTGTGACTGTGTGTGTCTGTCTGTGTGTCCAGGAATGGACTGGGACCAAAATTAGGCCCGGGAATTTTAAAGCAAAGCAGCCTACTCCCTCCCTTATTTGTTATTTAACAATACCTCAAAACCGACAAGTATAAGGTACTGGTTTGATTTACAAAAACATTAATGGTTGGTAACACTCTTCTGTCACTGTATTAAGTAGTAAAAAAGTGAAAGGTAATGTAAAAAAAATAAGTTTGCATTTAAATAAAGAATAAGCGCTTATTGCACATTAGCCTGTGTAGTCACGCTTGTCATCACACATGGGGTCAATTTATTATTGTGCAGACGGACATGATACAATGTAGCGTATCATGTCCGCCGCACATCGATAAATGCAGACAGCATACACTGTCAGCATTTATCATTGCACCAGCTGTTCTTGTGAACTGCTGGTGCAATCCCGCCCCCTGCAGATTCGCTAGCAGAGGGTGTCAATGAACCCGATCCTATTCGATCGGGCTGATTGCTATCCGCCACCTCAGAGGTGGCGGACGAATTAAGGAGCAGCGGTCTTAGGACCGCTGCTTCTTAATTTCCGCTTCAGGCAGAACTTAAGCGTAGTGGTTTGGAAGCAGCATCCGCTACTTCATAAATCGACCCCGTAAGCTGCACTATCTGACAGAAAAAACACATAAAGACATCCACAGACAGGTAGCACCCACATGCACAGACAAAGCCCCCCAGACATCCACAATCACAGAAAAACAGGCATCAAGAGGAGTTGCTTCTCTCTGGCTTACAGACACAGCAAGACAGTGAGAGGCAGGGCAGGGCTGGCCCTGCATCATGCACAAATAATAATGCTGGTGACTATATTAAACTGAAAATATAATTCCCATAAAATGTTATGTTATGTCATTTTTCTTGCTTTTCCTGTAGTTAAAGGGACACTAAACCCATTTTTTTTCTTTCATTATTCAGATACACTATGCAATTTTAAGCAACTTTCTACTTTACTCCTATTATCAATTTTTGGTGGCTACATTTACCCACCAATCAGCAAGTGCTAGCTGGGTTCTGAACCAAAAATTGGCCGTCTACTAAGCTTACATTCCTGCTTTTCAAATAAATATAGCAAGAGAACGAAGAAAATGTGATAATAGGAGTAAATTAGAAAGTTACTTAAAATGGCAGGCTGTATCGGAATCATGAAAGAAAAAAACATGTGGATTTATGAGTTTTTCATCTCTTCAGAAAGGCTAGAGTGCATGCCACAGGCTGCAGATCCATGACACAGCTACATGCTACACAGTGACTGCTCAGTGCTCAAGCTCATCTGTATCTGTTCTTAATTTCCCAAAGCAAAATAAATAACATAAACATACTCAAGAGGCTTTTCCATAGAATTGTCCAAGGACTGTAAAGCTATGCAAATTAGGCTAATGGCAATAATTTGGCTAACAAAGTTTCAGTTTTACTTTTAAAAGGACAGTCTACACCAGAATTTTTATAGTTTTAAAAGATTAATAATCCCTTTATTACCCATTCCCTAGTTTTGCATAACCAACATATTTATATTAATACCCTTTTTACCTCTGGGATTATCTTGTATCTAAGCCTCTCAGTTCTTTTGACAGACTTGCATTTTAGCCAATCAGTGCTTACTTCTAGGTAACTCCACGTGCATAAGCACAGTGTTATCTACATGACCTAACGCCCTCTAGTGGTGAAAAACTGTAAAAATGCAATCAGCTTAGAGGCGGCCTTCAAGGTCTAAGAAATTAGCATATGAACCTCCTAGGTTTAGCTTTCAACTAAGAATAACAAGAGAACAAAGCAAAATTGGTGATAAAAGTATATTACCGATAATAATAATAATAATAAAAGTAAATAAAAAATTACATGCCCTATCTAAATCCTGAAAGTTTATTTTGGACTAGACTGTCCCTTTAAAGTACATACATCATGGGCGAGATTACATATGCGGCGCAAGCTTCAGCGCAACTGCTGAAACCCGCGCCGCCCGTAATTTCAACTCGCACATCATATATACGGCGCCGGCAGTTCATAAAGTGCCGTAAGATATTTTATTTTTTGGGGACGTCTCCCATAAAGCACCAATAAAAAGCCACCAATATGTATTTTATTGGTGCTTTATGGGAGAAGTCCCCAAAAAATAAAATATCTTTTTTGCCTTTTTATACGGTTTCTATTATGATTGTTTTTTACTGAGCTCATTTTTTCTGGTAAATGTTTTATATACTCTTATAGAGAGATTTTATCTGGGAATAAGTTGTCCTGATATATACTTGTTTAGTTCATTCATAAAATAAACACTTGTATTTTTAGTAATTTGGCTGGAATTATTCTGTTTTTAGCCATCTCTATGTCACATTGTAGCGATATTTACAAACTGCTTTCAATGTATGTGTTTAGAGACACATTGTTTCACTGATCCATTGTGTTTTTATTATCTCACATTTTTACTATCTCACATTTATCTAGATCTAAGAGAGATGTACCTCTACTACTAAATCAGCGTTTTTTGTTAAGTTCATTTACTAAATAGATATATGTTTTAGTTATTAGAACTATATTTGAGTGCTATTCACCATTCCGTTTTCACATGAGGTAAACACATACTGGAGTATTATCTAGTTATTGTACAAGAGTGCCACACATTTTATTGTGTATTATTTAGTTATTGTGCAAGAGTGTCACACATTTTTTAACAGATTAATGGGTTTTCACATTTAAATATATTTTTTTTTTTCCTTTTTGAGATTTGATCTTTTCTTTACACTTTTTTTAAAGTGCTTAATTATATTGCACATTATTGTATTTGATATATATATACCATTCTGGTTGCTTTTTGCTAGGAGTATTCTGGCCTTATATTTCTATTTCTACATTTTACAATGTTTATCACTTTGCCCACAGTGCTTTATACATATTGTTTACATATACACTCTGCTCGTAGCGCCTTCCTACATTTCTTTTAGATTTTCGGAAATAAGAACCTGGCCACCAGTCGGAGGCAAAGACACCCCAGCCAAAGGCTTACATACTCCTCCCACTCCCCTCATCCCCCAGTTTTTTTTTTCCCTTTCGTCCCAGGAGGTTGGCAGAGAAGTGTCAGAAGTTTGTGTTGTCTCTTATGGAGGGTAGTACTCTTCGACATGGTACGGGAGTTTTAAGTAATCCTATCAGTCTCTCAGTTAGAGCCTGGATGAAAGTTAGAGTCCGGAGATGCAGGGTGATTCTTTCTGCGAAACCATCCCGACTCATATTAATAGCTCCACAAGCAATCAGCGTTGTCGAACTTCTCTTCGCTGTCTGCTTTCTTCTCTCAAGTCCATGGCGGAGGCGCTGCTACTATTCGTCACACTTGAAGGGCCGTGTTCCTGTTCCACGGCATAGATTCCGGTAAGATCGTTTCATTTTACTTCATCAGAATGTACTGTAACTTATTTTTTTCCGTAAGGAACTATCTTGCGGGACTTATTAAGTTTATTTATAGGGCCTCAGTGAGATTCCTTTGGTATCTTGGAATTGAGGGTTAATATCTCCCAAGGGGGATTATTGAACAGGGTTTTTTTAATCATGTTTGTTATGTGATTCAATCTGCTTATGTGTAGTGTTAACTGTGTTCTTGGCTTAGAACATAGATGCCTTTGGAATTGACGCTCCTTTATGGTTCGGCACGCTTTTTTTTTTTTTTTGGACTGTACGGTTCACCTTGTGATTGGACGTGTTTACGTTCTGGTCTTCCATTTCTGCATCGCTGACCATGTTGCGACTGAAAAATTAGAGTCTGCTTGTGTCTAGTTCTAGGAGGTGGTGAGTGCCCCAGCCATTGTGAGTTTTAGGTGCCGTTTAAGTTTTTTTCTTAGTCCATATTAGTATATTCTCTAATTATGGAGGATTCTGATACTGAGACTTTTCAAATTTTAGATTCAGATTCTTCAACTTGTGAAGAATGCGAATTGGCTCTGTTGACACAGGTCAATCAGTTATGTTCGATATGCCGTATTAGAGCGCCCTGTTCCTCAGGCTCGGGGAATCAGGGGCCTGCTGAGCCATCCGCCTCTGGGGGTTCTGTCCTCCAAGAGGCGAATTCCCTACCGCTCCCTACTACTAAACATGCGGGTAACCCAGATTATGTTTATCCCTCCTTACAGGGCAGCTTTTTTCCCCCAGAGGTTGCAGCTCGTTTTCGCTTTCACCTATTTTTGGCGATTATGCATCTGCAAAGTTCTGATGTTTATTTGCGCTATTTGATTGTGCCCGATCATCCCGGGTCTACTTTGGACATTGTATGGTATCTCCCGGGGGTCTGATTTTATATCAGATGGGGGATTTCAGTTTCCGGGTTCTTGTTTTTTGGGGGGGCTTGGACCTCTCCTTGCTCTGGCTCTTCCGGTGGATGGGTTTTTCACTCAGCATTTCCTTTGTGGATCCCATTGCGGGTTATAATGGACTGTTAGGATCTAGAGCTGGTCCGGAGTTCCCCAGTTCCAGGAAACTTGGGCGGTGTCCTTTGGTTGGGCTGGTTGATCTGGTTCAGTAGATCAGGTTTTTCTGGGTGCCGATGCCCCCTGGGCTTGCCCTTTGCCTATAGTCGGTTTCCCTTGGTTGGTTTGCTAAAATAGTGTGATGACTCGCTGCTCTGCAAGCAAAGGGGTTCGCTGTGGAACCACTGCAGCTATGGCCCCTTGTCTTTGTGCTTGCCAGTAAGATCTTCAGGGGATTCCTTCCAGGTCAGGGCATTGGAGTTTTGTTCTTTTGGTTCAGCCTATGGCTGTGTCCTGGGGGCAGGTGCTCTGTCCTTCTGGCCCACTTGACGGCCCCCCTTTTTCTTGGTGGGGCTTATACCCTTCTTTCAGAAGTGTGGTCCCTATATTAGGGCTTCTCCTGACTTCAGGAAGTTTGGACAGACGGGTTAACCTATTTCGGAGAGAGGTACACTCTCTGGGTTGTTCTGTCCATTTGGAGAGTTGCTGGCTCTGCCTTGAGTCTTTGTTGGGCCTTTAGCTAGACCTCTCAGTCTAAGGCCTTGTCTATGGTCTCCATGTGGTATTTTGGGTTGGCACCCAAGCACTATTGTAATGGTTGTGCCATTTTGTCCGCTCATTGTTTGAGCCTGGGGTTTTTCTTGTCCCCTGGTTTCAGACCTGCCGATACTTGGACTGGCCTGGCTGGAGGTAGGTCCTAAGATCCGTTGTTCTCTCGGATCTTGGGGGTGCATTGGCCCTCGTTTTGGGCTCTCCTATTATTTCGAGACCTATGTGTAGGTCTGGCGTTTTCGGTTGCCTAAAGTGTGCCTTCTGTAATGGAGGTTTAGCACTCTACATTTGGTAGCCACTTCTAGCAAGCAGTTCTTCTGTGTCATCCTGAGGATGGCTGTGTGTTCTTGACTCAGGTGTTTACCTCGTCTGGGTCTGCTATTTGTAAAGTTGCCAGAACTCCTTAGGGTTCTGAGTTTGGATGATGTTTGGTCTCCGTTTTCAGTTGTTCCTAGGCGTTGGTTGACTTGGTGCCTGGCAAGTGAAGGGTTGCTCTTTGAACCCAGCTACAGCTGTTTGCGCCTTGACCGAGTGGGTGATGGTTTCTTCCGGAGGACTGTTGGCTCAGTTGTGTCTGATGTTGCGGTCTCTACCTAGATTTCCGGTCTATCTGCTGGTCAGTGTCCCTGGGGCCTTTTCCCTTTCTGTTTCTCTCGGCTTCAGGCCTGGTGCCCTCAGAATGGGCCGACTATTGCCCTCCCGTTTTGGCATTCAGTGTCCTCTATAGCTTGGGTATTGTTTTCCCAAAAGTAATGAATGCAGCTGTGGACTCTTTCCATTTAGAAAAAAAAAAAAAAATTATGCTTACCTAATAATTTTCTTTTCATCCGATGAAAAGAGTCCACAGCTCCCCACCCATCTTTTTTATGTGGGGCATCTTGTTTTTTATTCTTCTGGCACCTTTTCACCCAGATATTTCTTCTACTGTTCCTTGTTCCTCGGCAGAATGACTTGGGGATGAGGGGAGTGGGAGGAATATTTAAGCCTTTGGCTGGGGTGTCTTTGCCTCTTCCTGGTGGCCAGGTTCTTATTTCCCGAAAGTAATGAATGCAGCTGTGGACTCTTTCCATCGGAAGTAAAGAAAATGATCAGGTAAGCATAATTTATGTTATCCGCAATCCCCCCACATCGCAACTAATAATAAATGTATTATCCCCTAAACCGACAACCCCTCACAACGCAATATGCTTAATTAAACTATTACCCCAATCTGCCATTCACCCACATCATGATCTACCTAGTAAAAGTATTAACCCCTAAATCCGCAACCCCAAGATCGCAAACTACCTAATAAATGTATTAACCCCTAATCCGCCATTAACTCACATCGCAATAAAACTAATAAAACTAATAACCCCTAATCTGCCATTAACCCACAACACAATAAACCTAATACAACTATTAACCCCTAATCCGCAAAACCCAGACAACCCAATAATCCTAATACATCTATTAACCCCTAATCCGCCAAACCCTCATAACGCAAATAACTAATTAAATTACTAAATCCCCTAACCTAACACCCCCTAAATCAACCGCAATTACCAAAATTAAAAAATACTAAGTTACAATTAAAATAAAAAAGCTAACATTACTTAAAAATAAAACAAAATTAAATTAATCTAAGATTACAAAAAAAATAAAATGTCTTACATTACATAAAATAATAAACCAAATTATCAAAAATAAAAAAAATAAACATAATCCCTATGAAAATAAAAAAGCCCCTACAAAATAAAAAATACCCCCTAATCTAATACTAAACTACCAATAGCCCTTAAAAGGGCCGTTTGTAGGGCATTGCCCTAAATTAAACAGCTCTTTTACCTTAAAAAAGTCCCTCCTTTAATAGTAAAACCCACCACCCAACAAACCCTCCAAAATAAAAAAAACCTAACACTAAGAAATCCTAAACTACCCATTGCCCCTAAAGGGACATTTTGTAAAAAAAATTTAAGTCAGCCAATAGGATTTCAGTAACTCTCATCCTATTGGCTGATTTGAATTTGAAGAATCAAATCAGCCAATAGGAATGCAAGGGACACCATATTTAACCCCTTAACGACCAAGGACGTGTCATGCACGTCCTACAAAAAAATACAGTTAGTGACCAAGGACGTGCCTGACATGTCCTCTGGGGTTTGAAGCTCTGAAAGCATTCGTGATCGCTTCCAGACGCTTCCAAGGTATTGCAGTGATGACTCGATATTAAGGCATCACTGTAATACCTTTTTTAAGCATCCGATGCAGAGAGAGCCACTCTGTGGTCCTCTCTGCATCAGCCAGCGATGGTGCCGATTTTTGGTGGGTTGGAGCCATTGCAGGGAGGCGGGTGGGCGGCCATCGCTGGAGGAAACTTGTCAGAGGGAGGTTGGGATCAAGTGCAGGGGCGCACGCACGGGACCATAGGCGGGCGCGCGCACGGGGGTGGGAGAAGGTGTGATTGCTACACTATGACACAATTTGTAAAGGGAAGAAGGGAGAGAGGAGGGGGTAAAATTGTATCTAAGGGATCTGGGAGGGGTGGGAGGTAGGTTATTAAGGGGGGGCAGCTACACTACAGAAAAATTGTGTTTTTTATTTAAAAAAAAAAAAAAAGCTAATTATATGGCAAAATGGGTACTGGCAGACAGATGCCACTGCCAGTACCCAATATGGCAGACAATAAGGTAGAGGGGGGAGGGTTAAAGAGAGGTTGGAGGCTAAGGAGGGATCCTACACAGCAGAACATATTATCTTTTTTTTTTTTTTTTTTAAATAATAACAAATAAATAAATAAAAAAGCCTTTAATTTTAGTTCTGGCAGACTTTCTGCCAGTACACAAGATGGCGGGGACAATTGTGGGGTGGGGTGGGGGAGGGAAGAAAGCTGTTTAGGAGGGATCAGGGAGGGATGTGTTAGGTGGGAGGCTGATCTATACACTAAAGCTAAAATTAACCCTACAAGCTCCCTATAAAGCTACCTAATTAACCCCTTCGCTGCTTGGCATAATACAAGTGTAGTGCGCAGCAGCATTTAGCGGCCTTCTAATTTCAAAAAGCAATGCCAAACCCATATATGTCTGCTATTTTTTAACAAAGGGGATCCCAGAGAAGCATTTACAACCATAGTTGCACAAGCTGTTTGTAAATAAAAATCTGAAGTTTGTGAAAACGTGAAAAAAACTGATTTGTTCGCATTTGGTGGTGAAATGGTGGCATGAAATATACCAAAATGGGCCTCGATCAATACTTTGGGTTGTCTACTACACTAAAGCTAAAATCAACCCTACAAGCTCCCTAATTAACCCCTTCACTCCTGGGCATAATACACTGGTGGTGCGCAGCGGCATTTAGCGGCCTTCTAATTACCAAAAGGCAACGCCAAAGCCATATATGTCTGCTATTTCTGAACAAAGGGGATCCCAGAGAAGCATTTACAACCATTTGTGCCATAATTGCACAAGCTGTTTGTAAATAATTTCAGTGATTAACCTAAAGTTTGTGAAAAAGTTTGTGAAGAAGTGAACAATGTTTTTTATTTGATCGCATTTGGCGGTGAAATGGTGGTATAAAATATACCAAAATGGGCCTAGATCAATACTTTGGGTTGTCTACTAAAAAAAATATATACATGTCAAGGGATATTCAGGGATTCCTTACAGATATCAGTGTTCCAATGTAACTATTGCTAATTTTGAAAAAAAAATTGGTTTGGAAATAGCAAAGTGCTACTTGTATTTATTGCCCTATAACTTGCAAAAAAGCAAAGAACATGTAAACATTGGGTATTTCTAAACTAAGGACAAAATTTAGAAACTATTTAGCATGGTTGTTTTATGGTGGTTGTAGATGTGTAACAGATTTTGGGAGTCAACGTTAGAAAAAGTGTTTTTCATCATATGTTATAAAATGTTTTATAGTAAATTATAAGATATAATGAAAATAATTGTATCTTTAGAAAGTCCATTTAATGGCGAGAAAAAAGGTATATAATATGTGTGGGTACAGTAAATGAGTAAGAGGAAAATTACAGCTAAACACAAATACCACAGAAATGTAAAAAATAGCCCTGGTCCCAAACGGACAGAAAATTGAAAAGTGCTTTGGTCACTAAGGGGTTAAACGTGTACCTTGAATTCACTATTCAGTGTACAACGGCGATCGTACAAAGAGGATCCTCCACGCTCCATGGCTCTGCGGTCGCCGGTCCTGCTCCGCGCTCATCTCTGCTCCGCGCTGGCTTGGTCCTGGATGAAGAAGGAAGTGGTCCCCACTTGGAAGAAGATGTTGGCCAATTGGAAGAAGACTTCACCTCCTGGAACAGAACCTTCTCCGCCAGACTTTAGGAACGGTGAGTACCTATTTGGGGGTTAGACGTAGGCTTTTTTTTTTATTATTCTTTTTTTTTTAGATTAGGGATTTATTAGGCACTATTAAAATAGCTGAATGCCCTTTTAAGGGCAATGCCCATACAAATGCCTCTTTAGGGGCAATTGGTAGTTTAGGATTTTTTTAGTGTTAGGTTTTTTTTATTTTGGGGGGTTTGTTGGGTGGTGGGTTTTACTGTTAGAGGAGGGATTTAGTGTTTTTTAAGGTAAAAAAGCTGTTTAACTTGGGGCAATGCCCTACAAAAGGCCCTTTTAAGGGCTATTGGTAGTTTAGTATTAGATTAGGGGATCTTTTTATTTTGTGGGGGCTTTTTTATTTTCATAGGGATTAGGTTTAATTTTTTATTTTTTATAATTTGGTTTATTATTTTATGTAATGTTAGACTTTTTTATTTTTGTAATCTTAGATTAATTTAATTTTAGGTTTTTTTATTTTTATGTAAGGTTAGCTTTTTATTTTAATTGTAATTTAGTATTTTTTAATTTAGGTAATTGGGGTTAATTTAGGGGGTGTTAGGTTAGGGGGCTTAGTAATTTAATTAGTTATTTGTGTTGTGGGGGTTTGGTGGATTAGGGGTTAATAGGTTAATTAGGGTACTTGCGTTGTGGGGGTTTGGCGGATTAGGGGTTAATAGATTTATTAGGATTATTGCGTTGTGTGGGTTAATGGCGAATTAGGGGTTAATAGTTTTATTAGGTTTATTGGGATGTGGGTTAATGGCGGATTAGGGGTTAATATGCTTTATTAGTTATTGCGGTGCGGGATTGTGGTTAACGGGTAGATAGATATTCAGCATGTGTTAGGTGTTAATATTTTCAGGCAGTTACGGGAGTTACGGTGCTCACATTTTCAGCGCAAGGCTTGCTGCGCCTGTCTATGTGTAGCGAGGTGAAAATGGAATAAAATGTCTCCATTTTCTCAGCGTAAGTCTTGTGCTGAATATGTGATACTGATTTGCGACGTGGTTCTATGTTAGCTTATGGGAGTAAAAATTGCGGGCGACAGGTGAAATATACGTGCCACATTTATATGCAGAGTAGTATATGTGATACCAAAACCGGCGTCGCCGGCTTTTGCGGGGAAAGCCGCATATGTAATCTTGCCCATTCTCTCTGTATATACAGTCATGGCCAAAAATATTGGCACCCCTGCATTTCTGTCAGATAATGCACCACTTCACTGCAATTTCAAATGTTTAGGCATTCTCATATTTATTTCTTTTGTTTGAATTGGTATGACACAAAAAAGTGGAGAAAGAAAAAGCCAAATCTTACACCTTCCACGCAAAACTCCAAAACTGGACTGGACAAAATTATTGGCACCCTCAATTTAATATTTGTTAGTACACCCTTTGGAAAAAATAACTGAAATCAATCGCTTCCTGTAACCATCAATGAGTTTCTTACGCCTCTCTACTGGAACTTTATCCACCATTCGAACAATATTTCGTTGTAACCTTTGATCAAATTTTCTCTTTCGTCCACGTCCAGGGAGATTAGCTACAGTGCGATGGACTGTAAACTTCTTGACAATATTGTGCACAGTGGACACAGGAACATTAAAGGGGAAGTACACTGTAAAATTGTTTTTCCTTTAATGTATTTTAAATGACTTGTTATACCAACTGCAGAGTATAAAATTTTTTAGAGATATTCCATTTTCATGCTTATTTGTGTAAATGAAGTAGCTGATTTTGTGCTTTGAAACCACAGCCTATTACAATGGGTTGAACTTAAAGGTGATATCAGATCTCATTATGTTCTAAGTTTGTGTAAACAGACTTGCTTCCTTATCTTTTATTTGGCTGGAACACCAAAGCTCAATACATAGAGAGAACAATGGAAAATGATCATTCTATTACTTAACTATCCTGCATCCCACTGAGAGTGTAATCTCTTCTGCTGGCTGTGTATACTTAGGCTATTCAATAGCCTATACTCCAGTATTAATTTGTTCAGTGTAGGTGGCGATACCACAGGCTAAATCAGCTTTTTCAAATGCTGAAATAGGAGTAAAGGATCTACTTGTAACCAATTGAATACACTCTAGCAGTTTAAAAGGATCATTGGGAATACTTTAAAGTGGAGAAAGTTTTTGGGTGAACTGTCCCTTTAAGATCTCTGGAGATGGACTTGTAACCTTGAGATTGTCCATGCTTTTCCACAATTATTGTTCTCAAATCCTCAGACAATTATTTGCTGCACTTTCTATTCTCCATACTCAGTGTGGCACACAGAGATACACAAAAGAAAGGTTGAGTACATTTTTCACCATTTTATCTGATTGTCAGTGTGATTTCTATATTGTCAGCACCTGTTAATTGATACCAGTGAGTTTAATTACAAATTACAGGAGCATCATCAACTTGGAATTCAATTATTTCTTACAATTTTGAGAAGGTGCCAACAATTTTCATGGGAACCATTATAACTATAATATTACAGACTAGAAACCATTATCAATGAGAGTAAGGTTTTGCCATATTTTAACCTCTTGACTTCTATATTGGTCAAATTAATTTAACTTGATGGGTAGACTTGATGGGCCCTTTGTTTAACATGAATTATAAAATCCAGATTTTTTTAATGTGATATATCATAAAGTTTTTCTTTTGAATGTATAGTCCATAGACCACTGTTCCAGTCAAGCTTGATGTGTATCCTGATGTCGACACAATAGGCAAACCCAGTAAGATAAGCAGTAAATATAGGAACCTGCCCATTAGCTATACCAATAGGAAGACTAAAACAATGATTAACTGATAGCCTTTCTCAGGTTTCCTTTCAGTTGTCTCTAACCAAAGAACCTACTATGTAGCATTATGGGAGTGGAGTAACGTTCTTTTCCAAAATAGCATTGTCCTAAAAATAAAGTGACAAAATGTTTACATATGGCATACCTCACAATATATGTGGCTTTTTATCCGGTACCCAGGACATTGAGGGGGACTCCTCACCAGCTTGTAGGTGGGCCTTGTCAGAAGAGGCATGGTCATGGGTGGATAAATGGATGGGCTTCTGATCATGTCTGGGCGGTTTTTGAGCATTTCCAGTGGTCTATGGGCATGGCTAAAGAAAAACCTGCAAAACAGTTGATATGGCTGTCTCAGAGGGACAGCCAGTTGCACCTTTGATAAAGACTGATATAGCTGAAACGCATAGATGAGAGCGTGAGAAGTTTGCATAAACTGGATGTTACATAGTATACTGACTGTTCAGTATGGAACACTAAGGTTACCAGGACACGTAAACCCGAGGGGATGGTGATGCTGACTGCCAGTGCAAGTTTAATTGGTATGTGATAACTATATTATTGACTTTTGGATTTTTCTAATTTATGCTGGACACCAATGACCCCCCTTTTTTAAAAATCTTTTTTGATAAACTTTTTTTAACAATTCTTATAGCTTTGGTAGCTTTATGTGACACCAATTATGTGACACCAATCTCAATGGTGAAATTCTTTTGGATTGATTATTAATTATTGTATATTGATTGGATCTAATCTTGTGTTTTTATTTTAAGTTTTTAAAATTATATATTTTTTTACTAAGTCAAATATATATAAAAGTTTATATAAAAATGTTTTTGAAGCGGAATTATTCACTATGAATTATTTATATAGGAGTATAAGTTATAAACACCCTTCTGCTTTTTTAATGCTGACCCATTTCTGTTTCTAATTAATCTAAGTAGTGTGATTTGGAGATGAAGCACTTTAATCTTTATTATCATTTATGTATTTGATTTAATAACTTTAGCAGACTGTTAGCAGAGGCTTTTGTACGTGTTTGTTCATATGCTCTGAGGAGAGTTAGCATAGAAGCAGGAAGTTCAAATGTGTGATGTTTATTAATGATGTCTATAAAAATAGCATTA